>NW_020451227.1:874933-878448 GCF_003343035.1 Apteryx rowi | reverse complement strand
TAAAATCCTTTCCCGTTGTAGGAGTCAAAAACATTCCTTGCTGTTTCTGTCAGGCTGTGGCTCTTCCCAGGGGCTCAGCGGCGACAGTACAGCCCTGCCTTGTAGGAGGAGAAGCCAGGTGTGGCAGAGCCCGGCTCCACAGGKTTGAGAGGCACAAGAGAGCTTCAGAGGAGACTTTGCAGGTTTCATTAATAGAACTAGTACCTAAGTGGTGCTATAATACCCCTCTTAGGACTCCTCCATCGGCTAAACACAGGGCAGTGATGGCAACGAGGGGTTCAGAGGAGCTCTTCAGAACGAGACTGAAGATGAGACTGGAGGCAGCAGACAAGTAGCTCTGCCAGGCGCCACCCTCTGCGTTTGGTGTTTGTCCGAGCGAGGTGTCCATTTCTAACCACTGCCAAGAACACAGATTTGGAGCAGAATCCAAATGTCAAAGCCTTCACTGGGACTCACATCTGGAAACTTTATTTCAGTCACTTATATTAGATATAGAGATCAAATGTTAACATATATGCACAGCTATGTAGCTGTAGCAATAAACCTAATTAAAATTGGCAAGGCCTGGCCTGACCTGATCTCGTCTAGAATAGCACAGCACAGCAGTGAAACCAGGAGTCCAATGCACTATCAATCATCTTCAAACTTTTTAAAAAGTTATTTGCATATCACTTACCATGTAGAGCTATATTTACATCCATAAATAGCCTAAATTTTAGAGGTGTTATTAGCTGCATCCCCAGCTGCTGTGCCTGTCACAAACCCTTCACACCTCTGAAAACAAGGCCAGGGTTTAAGTACATGCTACAGACTCGAGGGCAGAAAGGGGAAAGTAGTTTTGTTTTTAATGCACAGAGGACAATTCTCATTGAACATCAAAGATCTCTTTGTGCCTTTAAAATTTTACCTTCAACATGCTAGTAGGGGCCTGCAGCTTGGAGAATAATAGCATCTTGGGGTTGTACTGAAAGCAGTGGAGATATTGCTGCATAAAACATATGCAGAACTTATACCGAATACAGTTTGGGAGAACTGGATTTTGTTTTGCTTTTTTTTCTTTTCTGAAAGAACAGAAAATTCTGTTTCTTTAGGCAGCACTAAAGAACATCTTGGGGCAGGTTAAAATTTCACAAAATGAAGGGAGGAGGGTTTGGCACATGATAATCTGGCCAGGGGTGAAGCCGTCGGTGGGGACCGGGCCACGCAGCGATGCGAAGCCCAGGTCCTTGCTCAGCATCGTGAAGGCGTGCTGATGCTTTGCAGTTTGGCCACGTTTCAGTGCTCTCTCACCCAGCTAAACAAGGCCCATTACAAATAGATATTGTGCTCATTATTTTTTGTGGGATAGGGAGTGGGGGGTGCTTTTTTTGTGTGGCCTGCTTACTACAAGAGCATCCTGACCCTGGTGCTACAAGAAAAGATAAGCAAGCTTTCAGCCCACTGCGAGTGCAGCCCGCCGCCCTCGTGAGCCTTTCATACCAGCTCGGTCCCATGGCTGCAGTGAGAGCGGGGTTTCATGTACATGGGCAAGGCAGCCAAAGTAAGCAAGTGTTGCAGACTCGTAGTGAAACTGTGAAGTGCATTACCAAAAAAGGCACTGTGCTGGCTGGTGTTTATGGAGAACAAATCCACAATTTGATTGCCTGGAGATACATGGGTCAAAGCTGCCAATCGGAGCTGACTATTCAGGGGTCTTGTTTAAGCTGGAAGAGACTGGGAGCAAGAGAAAAATTGATTTCTTAGGCACAGCAGTTGTTATGAATGAAGTAGGAGGCAAAGCTCAAATTTGTGACCCATCCAATCCCCCAGATGCAGGAGGCCAAGCCTGCTCTGCTGGGCACTGCAGCGCCTGCTCTCACCATTTACAGAAGCAAGACACATAATTATCAGGTAATGTGAGGGCAGGTCTAGTGACATTTGTCTCTGTTGCCTTCTCCCACCCTAAAGTCTGCTCTGGAGGACAGTTTCTGGGTCTCTCCGTCATGATGGTTTTCCTTAAATCAAAGTGTCACTGGTAACAAAAGCAGATGTTCATTATTGTTCCTTTGCAGCCAGACACAAGTCACATCATTACATTATCTGCCCCCATCAGCTCACTAGCAAAGGAGAYGGGACATCCTGTTTTAGCCACTGTTCTGGTTAGCTTCCTCCCTCGCCACAACGAGGAACCATCATTACCTCAAATAAAAATACGCTTGGGCTGGCCTTCCTTGCGCCTGTAGACGTCAGAGCCTCTCAGTCAGCATCACCTCTGTCTGGGCAGCTCAAGATCCAATCATCAGCCTTGCAGAACCTTGCCAGATGCCCAACTAGATTGCTGTGAGCCAAAGATACCAAAGAATAAAATGATAGCTACCATACGTAGGTTAATCAATCAGGGGCGGGGGTGAAGCTGGGCAGAAGGTGAGTGCAATACACTGCTGCCTCCTATTTTCCAGAAGCAGCTCTCAAAAAGCCTCATCTTCAAAGAGCTCTCTAAAGCTTCTTTGAAAACAAAATGATTAAAGGCTAGCTTTTCTCTCATCCAACATCAGACACATCTCGCTCCACATCCTTGCTTTCACCCCTTATTATGCATGCAGCTTCTCTGTAGCTGGGAGTTTTGCGTTCAGATGGAAGTTGCAACCCAGAATTAAAAGCAAAAAGTTCATTACCGCACATCAAAGCATGCGCCCACTTTGGCCACCATGCCCCCGCGTTACTCATAGGTATGTGGCTGCGGGGAGAGGCTGCTCGGGTGGCTGCGAGGTATTTAGAGGCGTCAGTCCCTGCGCGTTCATAAGGTAAACTAGAGCCTGGAAAGACCAAGTTTTGTGGTGTTGGGGCTTTTTTCCCCTCCAGAGTCATCGGTAACTTGAACTGGACTTAAAGGGAGTTGGAGATACTCTGGGCTGTTACAATTAGGTCTTTAAAGCCTTTTCATTGTCATTAATATTTTACCTATATTTACGGACTGGATGGGCCACAACCTAGCTGATGAGGCCWGTTAAATGTCTTTGCTGGGGAAGCAAAGGCTCTGGGGGTTTTGCCCAGCACGTAAGCAGCAGCAATTATGGGATATTAGCTGGTAAAGTGGCGATCTGCAGACTCATTCCACTAAAATAAGCCTTTAAGGACATGGAAGGAGATAAGTGTCAAACACAGCCTTGCCTCGAGGCTCTTATGGCAACGAGTCTTCAGTATGACATTCTGGATTCAAATGCTTTTTGTATATTAGGTGCATTTAATTTGTTTTAGTTTCAGTTTAATTAACAGTTTTGTCACAGCAGGAGGGTTGTTGAAAACAAAAAGATCCATTTAAAAAAAAAGCAGGATTTTTATCAACTTCTTTTTTTTTTTTTGCCATATTGAATGTGAGCCACAAAGTAGTAAAATATTCCGCAGTCTCGCACAGAAGCAGCCAAGACTGCATAATAAAAAAACATGTGAGGAATCTGTTCTATAATGCTAAATAGATGGCATTAGCCATAGCTTGTAAATAAAAAGTAAAAGTACTGCTTTGATCAGTTTAGGAA
>NW_020451227.1:846709-874868 GCF_003343035.1 Apteryx rowi | reverse complement strand
ATGAGTTCCTCTGATTTTTTCTGGGCAGTAGGAGTCACTCAATGCCCGTGCTGATGGCACGCCAGAAGCACCCAAACCAGAGCATGGCAGGAGCAAGGGGCCGAGGGTGAGGGCAGCAGGAACGGTATTTCATAAAACAACTCACCAAAACCAATAACTGCCCACCCGACCTCGAGCTACTGCCATCCTCTGGCTCATTTTTCTCAGGTCAAAGCACTTTAACCTTTCATCACCCAAACACGAAATAAAAACGATTTAAAGGTGAAAAATGTTAACAAAATGTAGTAACACCTCATAAAATTGCTGTGAGAGAAGCTTTTGAAAGGGTCTTGCTTTACATCAGGTCACCCGTAAATGAAGTACAATTATTCAGTATAAATTCCTGCTTCTAAATGCAAATGCGCAGGAGGGAACATTAGTGTCTGATGTGGAACCGGGGCAATGCCGGTTTTTATGGCAAGGAGCTTTCAGCAGAGTATGGAAGAGCCGAGAGGTAAAGAAAAGCAGTTTAATGGGACCTGAATTAGAGGCTGTAGATAGTGCTTCCTGCACGTTTTACATTTTCAAATAAAAAGAATCTTCTCGTTTAATGGTTAATAAAAATGATCAGTGCTCCCAGGGCACTGATCCTGACAGATGCAGAGCCTGCTGGAGGGACCCTCTACAAGACACCAGAGAAGATGACACTGATTTTTCTCCTGTCGCGTACATCTCTACCAGCATTTGCAAGTTAATCTGTAATATAATTATATGTTGCTGCTGTCACAGAAGCAGAGCACGTGCAGTGGGCCGGCGCCCTGCCGCTGCACCTGGCAGCGAGCAAAGGCCCCGGCCACCCTCGTACAGCAACGGCTATGTGTTTTTAGCATTTTTCAGTCCAGTGCCAAATCAGCCCCCAGCCCACACCCTGCTCTTGCACCGYGAAGGCTTGTGGGAACTTGGCTTTTCCACCCGCCTGATTTAAAAAGAAGAGTGATGCCAGCGTCTTGACAGCTCTGCACTCTCGCGCTGACAGCGAGTCCAGTGCAAAAGAGAGTTTATCCTCGTTTGGCTTTCTTTATGCTATGCCACATCATAGAGGATTGTGGTCAGTAATCGTTCTCTAAGAAGTAAACTCTACGCAAGCAGTGGGTCGACACAAGCGGCAACAGCGAATGCTGGCCGGGCGGCTGCCGCAGCGCGGCGCGCAGTCCGAGCTGCACCAGGCCTGGCGCTGCTTGCTCGGCCGCAGGACGGAGGGAGCCTTGTGCCCCCAGACGCCCTTTGCCTGCTGATAGGCGGCACGGCCAAGGGGAGCGCGGCGCCGGGGCCGGCCGCCGTCCCCGCCGCGCCCGAGGGGTCCTGGGCACCCCCAAACCCTCCCTCGGGCCCCGTGCCGGCGCTTGCCTGCTCCCAGCCACCGCGGTCCGGGCGTCCTCTCCTGGTGGGCTTCCTCATGGTGGGGAGACGTATTGTGTCGCCTGTAAAGCGAGTCATTYGGTTTATTAAACGCTGTTAAAGGGTGCCCTGAGGTCTACGCACATGTGGGACCATCAAGTAGAAATGGTTATTATCATGGTTATTATTAGTCATAGTCATTTTCCTAGCGCTATGTCTCACATCCAGCTGTCTTGCATCTCCTAAACTCTGCGATGCCAACACAGAACTGCTATGAAGCTGGGCTAGTCCAAGTCCGGCTTCACGCAGTGAATAAGCAGACCACTTGTGCAGAAATATTTTTTTAAAAATGACAAATGAAAGCAAGGGTCATAGTTGGATAAAAATGAATCAAGCAGTGCATAAAAAAGACAACAGATTAGGGACGACAACATTTTTAGTTTAAAAGTGTTCCATCATTATTAATTCATTTGGTGCTCTTTATGATAATACTGATCATTTGGAATTCATTTGGTGTTTATGTGGATGTCATCGCTACTTTTGTAGATATTCCAAAGTAATTCTGCATTAATGTGCTATTAAAAATTGTTACCAGCCAGTACCTTCGTTACTTTACCAGCACAGAATAATCTTGCTCTCCTCATCCTTTAAATTCAAATTCCAGTGTTTATTTTGCTTTTATCTTTAYTAGGGTTTTAAAATGTAATGCTTCTATTTAAAAATTCTCCTTATGCTACATTAGTGTTGTCGTCTTTGACAGCATCAAAAATATGCAAATAAAGGAGGGGTTTAATGGTGATTTTTCATTTTGTTACTGGCATTTGACTGAAAAAAACAACCAAAGATGCTTCAGCTTATCATTTACAACAGTGAAGTTGGAGCTGGTATTTATGTTCACAGMAGATGACACTGAACCAAATATGTATGAAATACCATCTGTACTATGTTGATTTCTTTCTTTTGGGCACAATAGACCCCCCCACCCCAAGTCATTTATAGAAGGAAAATTGCGCTGGGCGGGGGAGGGCTATTTTCCTGTGAAGAGGAAGGCGCCTGTGTCTCCAGACCGCAAACGCTATGGGCTCATGATCCAGCCCTTCTTCAGAAGGGTTTTGTCTTGAATGTTGCTATTGGAAAAGCTAACTGCAGCCCCTGCCTTTGAGGCCCCAACCTGGCCGGGTATAAAATGTCCCTGAYGCCTCCGTTAGCTGCCCTCAGAGCTCCAGCCTGGAGAGGCACCTTTGCTTCGTCCTGCTCGGCTGTGGTTGAGTTTTCAACTGCAGAAGAGCTGCGGCTCTCRGCAGTGGTGTCCCCGTCCCCAACGCTCCCTGCGGGCACGCCGGGGCAGGCAGGGAAGCGGAGGCAGGAGGGACGGCCCGAAGCGGCTGCGTGGCCTGGAGCGACCAGCCGCCGCTGGGGGACTCACCGCAGGAAGCCGGCTCCCGCCGCCCTCTCCGCCGGGCCAGCAGCCCGCTGCGTCCCGCCGCCCACSGTGCCAGCCCTCCTCGACGTGCGAGCGAGCTGCAGTCATGGATTTGCTGAGTCCAAACCCTGTCAACAGAGGGAAAAGGTTGCACTTGCACCCAGCATTAAAAACAAGAGCCCTAGGAGATCAAATGCAAAAAACCCTGCATTAAAAGAGCATTAATTAGCTTTTATAGTCAAGGACGCAAAGATTAGAAAATGCCAGATTGCTGGTAGTGTGGGGGGAAAAAAAAAAAAGAAAGGCTCAATTCAGTGCCTAGCTGTGTCTGTCTTACTGTGCAACCACAACTGCATGATCCTGCACCAACAGAGGTTGCTCTGGCAGCTACGGCTCCGGGTATGCAGCGGGAGCGCCCGCCCCGCGGCCGAACAACGCGCGCCGAGCGGTTCCTCTCGGCCAGCGCAGCCCGTTGGGGCTCGCAGCGCAGCGCAGCGCGGGCAGCGCGGGCAGCACGGCACRGCTGGGCGCAACGGGAGCTTGCGGCATCTCGCCCGCGCGGCGCCTCGGCCGGCCGTGCCTGCTGGTGGGGCCTCCCGGCCGCAGCGCCCACGCGTTTCCTCCTCCCGCGCCACCGCCTCCTTCGGCCTCGCTATTGCCTCGGAGCAGGCGGGCGGCCGTCGGGCTGCAGGGGACGCGGTTCAGCGCCATGCCACCGTGCGCGGCCGCCCCGCGAGGGGCCGGGCTCGGCCCCCGCCAGCGGGGTGCAGCGCCGCGGGGTTTCCGCTGGATCAAACTCCCGGGATGAACCTGCTGCGGCCCCGGTGAAGGAGCCCGCGGGTCCCGCTGCTCTGCCACGTCTGTGAGGGCTGCCATCAAGTCATAAACGTGACAAAGATTAAAGAGTTTATTAATGTTATTAGAGACTTGAGATAAAATGTTCTGCCTTGCGAGGTCTCTCTCCCTCTCTCACTATTTAATGAAAACATTTTCATCACTTTCTGAATCTATTATACCAAATATTCATTTCAGGAGTCCTAAGATGATTTTATTTTAATTAGAAAAGATGTAGCAACCACCTGAAAGTAATACAGTTAAAATGCCTTATAAAGACTCCCTTTTTCCCCCCTCCTGGCAGCTGAGCATTATCTTCACCTGTATTTGCGGAGAAAGAGGCTGAGCGGGAGCAGGAGCGGGCGCACGCGCGTGCACGAGATGCCCGAAGAGCCGGGGGAAATGCCGCGGCCTGGAGGCGCCGCCGGGGCTCCCGGGCGAGGAGGGAAGCGGCTCCCGCCCCGTCCCATCCTGTCTGGCTGAGAAAAGCGAGAAAAGKGGAGGAAAGAAAGCAGGGACAAGGGTTCGTGACAGTCTGCGACAAGCGTGTCATTCCCGGCAAATCTGGGACAACTGTTCGTAAAAATAGAGTAAAACAAGCAGGCGAATACTTCCTTTGGTGATTGCTTTGACTTCAGTGGGTGTTACAGCACGGCTGAGTTTTAATCCATGTTTAGAGCAGGACAGTGGCATCACAGTCTTTGATGATAAAGACTGAAAATCAGTCACTTTTAAGCAGAGCCTGAACAGCTTTTTTTAATATGTGAGCCCTCCCTTCCAGCTCAAGACTTTCTAACTACATTTGCAATGCGAGCAGCTCAGAGACAGTCTTTCTTTTAAACTTTTCAACTAACCCGATTTAATTTGTTAATTTATTCTGTAACCTGATTTACTGTTAATTTATTTTGGTGAGTAAGATATCCCAGCTTTAAATTCCAATTAATTAAAGGGGAGGGCTGAATGTTTATGCCATGCAATATCTTCATGACACATTGCATTCCATGTTAACCCTGCACTGGAGCATTTCAAACTTTTATTACATTAACTAATACAAATCCATACATCTGCAAATTAACTGCATGCACACAAAAGACAACTCCTTGCAAATGTACCTTTAAGAACTGAATATTGCTTATAACAATCATCACTTGTTGCTTAGCAACAGCTATATCATCACTTACAGTAGGCTCGTTCCAAACACATATGTAAAAAGCCACGCTGTATCTGTCCTGCCCATGTCTCCCATTCCTGGCAATGCTGCTCAGCCTTTGGTTAATAGGTCCACACTTCACTAATTCTCTTTTTTTGAGGGGTGAAGGGAACGGGGTGTCCAATTTTAAGGATCTTAAAAAAATAATAATAATAATAATCCTTGGCCATTAAACTAATGTCTGATTTCAAGAAGCAATCAAAAGCTTGGTGCCCTGTTATGACTATGATGGCTATTCAAATGCAGGTCAATGGGAGCATGAATGTCCCGTCAGGTTGTGACTAAATTACTGCTTGCTCAGCATTTTGCACTGACGACTTAAAAAAAATGCAGACATAGTTTGTTTCAATAAACTCAAGATTAGAAGGGGAAAATAGGATTATATTAAGAACGCCCTGAGGGTATCCTGAGGCTGCTCGACTCTTTCGGGAGCCCAAGGAGGACCCTACGGCCAAAAGCTGTCAGCTCTCATCTCCACTCTCATTACGAGGTGGCGTTACAAAAAAAAAAACCCTTTGTATTCTGCATGCATTCCCGCGTCCGTCCACTGCCATTGCTGCGCCTCCTCCCCGTGACGCGCTGCTTGCCAAGAAGCTATCTGGAGCAATGCTCCTGCCTGCCTTTTGCCAACCGTCAACACCAGCCAGCAGCTTTCACGGGCCAAAAAAGTGGCAAGTAAATATTCTCACCGTATTCGTGAGTCCTCCCTTTGACAGCCTGTGGAGAGGCGACCACAGGCTGTGTCCTGTGTTTTAAAGCCATTATGCCGTGTCTGTAGGCACAGCTAATTTACAAAAGATGAATACATGGTTTGCAATCAAGGAAAATTAGCATCACAGCCAGCAGAGAGGTTGAACATGCAAGCCATCCAGGACTGCCAGCAACCTTGATTCTGCTTTTGGCAAAGATGGCTGGCTTGGCAAACACAACGGTAATGAAATAAACGGCAATGCCAGGCAACAGGGCTGCTCTTTGAAGTAATTATCCTCCCGGGCAACACGAAACACAATGAAAAGGTTTTTAGAGACATGGTGTGGATGCACAGAGCACATTAGTTGCATTCCTGAAGTCTGACCTCAGTTCACAAGACTCAGGTGTGTCTACACCAAGCAGCCAGAGAAAGGGCAGGAAGGCACCTCCAGTGGGTAGAAAGCAAAGAAAATAAAGCAAGACGAGGAGCCGTACAAGGAGCAGCACGATGGGAAAGCACCAATGTGGCTTGCTGAAAGGCGCCCGCTTTCTCCAGCATTTGAAGTGTGCATGCATGCGTGTGCGTGTGYGTGTGTGTGTGCGTGTGTGTCCATCTGTACATCCATGCATAACCACATGCAAAGCCATAGCTTCACTGGGGTGAGGAAGACACCTGAAAATCAGATGTAAGGGCAGCAGTGTCAGCATCTAAAGAACCATCGTTCCTACCTCGGGGTGGCCCTTGCAGGAAGGGGCATGGAATCTCCTTGCCTCCATTGCAGAAAGCCAGTGTTAAACCCTTAGTCCTTATTACTTCTAAGAAATCCCTGTCCAGATGGCTACGTTGTCCTAGTCAGTCTACTGACCCATAGACAAAGGCTTCAAAGCAAATATTTAACTTTCAAAAAACATATATGTTTAAGGAGTAGAGCAGTGGAATTGAGACAAGGTAAAGCGTTAAATAATGTACTGTCAGCTCTTGTAGGCAGAAACTACAGGTTACCACTGAGTGGAGTTTTATCTGATGTGCTTTAAATTCACTGCACACACACAAAGAAAGAAAATGAAAGGCAAGGAAGCCGTAATACATTGCACAACATATTCCCTTGGGTCACTTGTGACTAACCAGATAAGCTTCTGGCATTTTCCTATTTGGACACTTGACTCAAGTCTAAATTTGAGGCCTTAAACAAAATTATTTTCTCAGCAACAACTTAACAGTTGGCATCACAAATCCTCCTTACATAATGTGGCATGACTAGCAGGTTTCATTTAGAAGAGGCCCAGGGTTAAAGCTGCAACTACAGCAGATTGCCTCACACTCCTCGAGTGAATGAGCGAGCACCTCTCCTGAGCCAAATCAGAGGTGAGGAGCTAGGTGGGGTGCAGGACACACGCTGGCTTCCATGCGCTCAGCCACGGACTTGTGCTACGCAGGCAAAACGACTAAAGGACTTGTGTCTTTTCTGATGAGTCCAAATCTCTTCCAGAAAAAAAGGACAAACAGATGAAAGGTCTTTTTTTTTAAAGGACGCATTTGAGCAAAGCAATGCCAATGCAAGAAGACTAAGTCTAGTCTGGACCCGAGGCCAGAAGGCTGGTGGGAACATGTGCAGTAGGAGTCGCTTATGCAGACTTTATCTACATTTATCTTACTTTTATCAAGCAAGCTTGAGCCACTGTTTTGGGACCCTGTCTGTGCCAGCAGTCCCAAGAAGAAGGCAAAGAACTGGCTCTACTACTGCTAAATCTTTGAAGCTTTAACATCCCTCACCCATGGGACATTTTGTAACTTATTCTGCAGTAAAGCAGGCAAGTTTTTTCATTTAGGCAGAAAGGCCAGTGACAAGGACAGGCCACATGAAGCCTGGGACACGTCCGCTCCCAGGACCCCGTCAGCCCCAGGGCATCGCCACGAGGGCAAGCGCGGGAGCCCAGCCCCACGCAGGGCCGGGATACTCCCCGTGTGGCCTTCTGGTCTAGCTCGATTGGGGCTGTATCCTGCTCTCTGCTGGACAGTGCTCAGCACAGTATCCCCAGTTTCTACTCCAAGTCAAACTCTAGATATGATCACAATGAATAGTATTCAGAAAAAAAAAAAAAAAGATTTAGGAAACACCTGGGTTTGAAGGGAAACAGAACGAAGTAGCAGTGAGGACATGGAGAGACTACATTGGTTTCTGTGCAAGGGAGGCATCAAGTAGCTTTTCAAAAGCAGTTCCAGGGCAGTATACCTTTCCCCCAGTCCCTCCAAAACAAACAAACAAACAAACAAAATAAAACAACTAAGAAAGGCAAAAGATTTTGACTCTTGGGTGTCTACCAGCCAAAGGCTGGAGATCTCAGTGCTCTTGGCTCCCCCACAGCAAAACCTCTCTAGGGAGTTAAGAGCCCCCTTTCCCTCCATCCCTCCTCGCCCCAAGGGACGAGCCCTGGCCAAAAGCAGCAGCGGCAGCAGCAGGTCCAGCCAAAAGCTCGCACGAAGCCCTGCGCGAAGCTTCCCAGGGTGAGCCAACTGCAGAGAAATAATCTGTAGTATTGTGGAAATAGCGGGTCCAAACAGAAAAGTTCTATTCTAGGCAAAAGCCCCATGTTTCCTTCTGAAAAGCAAATAGTTCCTTGTAGCACAGTTCTAACTAAGATTAAAATGTTTATTATAAAAGAGAATTATAAGCTAGGAGTACCTGAATCCAGAACAAAATGTAAAACGGGAAACAAATACAAAAAGCACTATAAAAAGTTTTAATGGATTCTTTCAGATGTGGAGTGGCATTTTAATGTGATGTTTTAAATGATTTTTTTTCTTTTTAGCTTTTAGACAGACTGTTAATCTGAGGGGCTCTTTCTGCCTGCAGAGGAATAACATCTCCAAGTAGCCGCCTATCAGAGGCCTTCTGGGGGGGCAAAACACTGGAAAGCCAGCAGGGACTAAAAAAACCAAAAGGGCACAGTGCAGGCCCTGAGCAGGTAGCCAGCAAGGCCCTGCTGCACCGGAGCCAGCAGGAGCTTTACATATATATATGTACACACATATATATATACACACACACACACACACAAATATACACATATACATATGTATATATATGTGTGTGTACACACAGACACACAGACACACACATTGAGGGCATCTCAGCTAGAAGTTTCTCTGATACTTTTTTGATGCCAAGGAACTATTTTCAGAAGCTGATTCCATCCTATACATTTTCAACACATTAAAAGTCTCGATGTGTATGCTTAAACATCTTTGGCCTGTTGCTGACCTTTTTGAATGCCTGGAACTGCCACTTCTTCTTGCTGATGCAGATGCAGGAAATTCTTAACTAAATCCTAACCGAAAGCCAGAAAAACAGATAAGCAGACTAATCCCCTTGCCTATCAGACCCTTGGCTCCCACGGACTATAGTTTGAGTCCTTGCATTGCAGACTAGCTCAGCAGTTTGTTCCTCTGTATCTTGTCTGTGTTGGCGTGTGCTTCTCCAGTGATGGGGAGGAAAATGTTCCCACTTTCCGAAAGACTGAAACATTTTACTGCAGTTTGTTCGCTGACGTTTGCAGCTCAGGAAGCCGGTCTCTGGCTGTTGCTCTTTCCACAAAAGACCTTTCAGAAATCTATGGAAAATACATTAAAAGAAGTATAAATGGTTTGGGTTTGGTTTTTGCACCATTTTGTGTTTGTTTGTCAGTTTTTAACTACAAAAAGCTGTCTCCTCCTTGAAATCCTAATTCTCCCTGGCAATATGTGATGCTGCTCAGCCATGAATAGCAATGTCTTTTAGGAAGATGTCTGACTATGTTAGAAACAAGGGCAAATAGTTTCAATGCAGTAGCACTGTACATGCAAAAGGTATTGATTCTGATGCCTTCAGAGACTTGGTCTGATTAAAAGAAAATTAAAAAGATTGAAGTAACTTTATCTAGAATACTGTAATATTGCCTTCATCTGAATTTGGTTCGCTTTCTCAAGAAGAGGTCTGGAAAACCAGTACAGGGGAAAAATGAAATCAGAGCCACTCATTCATTAACGGAGCAGCAACAAACTCATTAAACRAAGCGGCTGGTGCCGAGGGAGGCCTGCGCCGCGCCAGCTGCTGYGCACGGGGGAGCCCTGCCGAGAGCCCCATCACGCTGCTGCCACTCGCCGGCCCCGCGGGCTCCCCGCCTGCCACCGCGACTCGGGGGAGCCGGGCCCATGTGGCACTGTCAACATGACGGACACCCCACCTGTATTAAAAACAAAATTAGCTGTTGCCACTGAATGTGTCACAGAAGACAGGCGCACCACAGGACAGCGTGGCGCGGAGCTGGAGGGCGCGCCGCCGGCCGCTGCAGCCCCGTGGGGCTCTGCTTCGCCACGGCGGGTGGGGCAAAGCTGGCACAAGGCAGGACAGCAGAAGGTGGCTGGGTCTTTCGTAACTCACATACGTCGTCCCCTGTCCCCTCCACAACAAATGGGCAGAGGTCTCAATTCACACCTCTCCCCCTTACTTCACACCCCTCTGCACCAGACAGTACTGAAATTACCACCACTAAGGTATCATGAAGAAAAGTGACAAAAATGATGAAAGTGGTTGAAAATAATCCAAATAAATTAAACCCCTTGCCTCTCAGGCCCATGTCAGCTGGTTCGTATCCCAGCCCCTTTCACCACCCCAGGCTCACGATCCCGGCAAGCACCCGCTGTCACTGGGCTTTGCTTCTCAGAGCTCAATCCTAACCCCAAGTCCAGCCTCACACCTACGTGTCCTCCACCACTCATGGCACAAATACCTGCAAACCAAGGACTGTACAAAGAGCAGGCTTGGAAAAGAGGAGCACAAACAAGTCAAGTGACTGCTGGTGTCCGTAGCCCTCAGGTTAAAATGAGGGCAGGGATGGGGTCCATCATCTCTGTTTTTCTTAACCCTCCATTCAGAGAAGCAGGTTGTGGCAAATGGCAGACTCAGACAAGGACAGTCTGACACAAGCTTGAAAGTCTACTGGGAAAACATTTAGTTTCGAGTATTTTACATCCTGTATCCATGAGGCTGACAAGACTTGTTTTGTCAAAGCTGGAAGCCTGAAAGTCAAAACCAAACCCAAACACCTAGGAGTGAAGAACTCGTTTCAGGAGAAGTGAGTGAGCAACAATTAATGACATGTTACTCAGAGAGGTCCATGGGGATGGGGTCATGTCTGCAGGAGATCCTGATGCATCGGTCCTGCGCTTCTTAAGCTGGAAAAAGTAATCCCCAGAGGAAAAGAAGCAAACTTACACACCTCTGTTGTTTCAACAATATTATCTTTTAAAAGCACTTACTGTACCAAATGGCACTTTGCTTTTAAAAGCCTGGCTACAAATCCCCATTGTTGTTTCTCCCACAGGGAACACAGTTGCCTGATCTGGACACGAGTCTCACCTGCTGAGCTCATCTCAGCTGATACACCAGAGGCTGTAATAAGAACATGGGAACAGCTACACCAGGTCATACCAAAGGTCCAGCCAGCCCAGTATCTTGCCTCTGACTTTGGACAATAGCAGGTGCCTACAGAAGATGGTAAGAATAGGGAAGCATACAGTGATGCTCCTCTTGCATACTCTTCCCCTGCAAACATTGTACTTTCTGCAAAGAGTGGTGCGAGGAGCAGCCGAGAACGAAGAGCAGTCTGTCCGTGAGGCTGAAGGAAGGTCACGTCCAGCCTGCATATTACGACATGTTGTGACTCTGCATGCAGCCAGAGACTAGCCCTGGACAGGAGGTGCACCCAAAGAGCCCAAGAAGGCCTTGAGGCACAGTCAGCCACGGACCTTTGACACCACCACATCATCCCAACAGCTGCTAAAATACACATCTGCCCCCTTGTCACCTCCCTCTTACCTTCAATATCCTGCTGCACAACCTCCCCAGGTGCCAGCTCTCAGAAGTCACTGGGAAAGGTCGAAGATGCACCTCTTGTGTGTAGGACAACCCAGAACAGCAGCCCTGGTGGCTTCAGATAGGTCTTGGCTCCACAGCTTTCTCATCATACAGCACGTATTAGCCTCTCTGATTTTAGGATGCACCATGGATTTGTTCCACTGCTACATTACACACCTTGGCCTCACTCCTGTGCCAGGTATAAGCAGGGCTGTCTGTGGTGCAGGGCAGGAAGGACAAAGTGTGCTTGCAGCACCAGCTTTTGGCATACCCACCCCAACCAGTCACCAGCAGAGAGGAACGCATCATGGGCCTCCTGTAACTAATGCTTACGGGTTACGGCTAAGGCAGTCACATCAGGCCCTCTTCCATCCACTGTGCTGGGTCCCAGGAAAGGCAAGCCTGGAGACTTCTGTGGAGGCTGTGTGCACACAGGATCACCCATATGGCTACAGGGCAGTAATAGCAAGTCAAATGATCTGTCTTCCCTCTCCTTCTCTCTCTCATGTCCTCCTGACAACTTCTGTTCATCTGTAACCTGGGATTCATTAGAGTAGGAACTTTTCCCTTCTGCACCTGCTGCTCCTGCCAGCAGTTCTCTTGCCTCTTCCTTTTTAATTAGCTCAAATTTCAGATTAACAGGTTTCTCTAAAGCCTTTCCCATTCCTCCCAATTCTTCATGACTCCTCTGTGCACCTCTATCCTGTCCTCTATCAATGAACTCTAAAAAAGTGATTTGGAAGRATGTCTTTGCAAATGTTGCTGTTTGCAAGTTCAGTATTAAAATTGCTCCATGTCAATATTACCATCCATTAGGATTTGAATAAAGTTAAAAAAGAAAACCCCAAAACTATGAAATACTAAGAGGTCTCAAAAACAGGTGTTCAGCAGCAAAGTTGAAGTACTCTCAACCCTCTTCTTCCAAAATAGAAATACAGTGTAGGAACCTCTTGTCTCTGTCCTTATCTCACTCATGCCAGAACTACAAGGCTGGCGGAGCTTTGTGCGCATTAAATTTTAGATTATGAGAATATGAAAGGTCAGGTCAATGGATGCATGATGTGTTTGTATGTCTAGCCTACTGCACAGGTGCCCTACATTACCTTTCCAGAGCTTCACAAATATTCATCCACATTAATGAAAACAGTAGTGCCTTCCTGTTACATATCAGAACCTGTGAAGCCCCTGTAAGTGCTAGATATATTCCTCCCGCCAACAGGACATGCCCTTCCAGATCCCTATGTCCTTTGGCTGTTCTGTGTACTTATTTTGTGAATGTTTCTAGAGGAAGGGTTTTTTTTTTTTTCTGGTACATATTGACAGTCTCTGATGATAAAACATATTAATCATAACACAGTGTAGTAGTAATAACATCACACAATACTATCCTTGACCAAAATAAAAAACACCACCCTGTACCAAATCAGAGACCCCATTATGATAGTCTCAAACACAGACTACAGGGATATAAATTCGGACCAAGTTCTCCCCAGCTGGGCTCACAAAGGCAGTAGTTCAAGATTTAACAGAATTCATAACTGTGCGTCATTCAAGAGCTTTTTCACCCTGGGACACATTAAATGAGCAAAGAAGCCAGAGTGACGGTCTGGTGCAGACGGGACTGTTTGTGTAGAACCTGCCACTTTCATGCACTCCTTTTTCTAGTCATTTCCTGAAGGGGAGCAGCAGGAAGGCAGAAGCGACTCACTGAATATCACTTACAAAGAGCAAATACCCAACACGAGGTCCTCCCTGAGACCAAGCTTTGATTGATGCATTGGTCATGACGCAGGATGACACCAGCCAGGATTTGGTGGCTTTCCCCTACCAAAGCACCGCTACTGATTGAGCCATGGCACTCCCTTGCACTGCTGGCACACAGAAAATTAAACAAGGGCAAATATTTGTGAAAGAAAAGCACGTTAGGGCCTTGACTTAGCTGGACATACTCAGCATAATTTGGTGACATTATAGACTGAATAACCTTTGATGACCACTGCCAGTACAGACTGACTCAGTCAACTGGCAAAATCATGCTGAATTTGATTAATACTTTTGGTGGGGGAACAAAAACCCGAATGGTGAAATAAATATTTTGAAAAAGGTTTTCTTTTGACATTTTCTAAAATGTTATTTTTAACTTTGAATTTTCTTAGGAGGGCACACAATAGATTTTAGACATCTGTTCTTACCTAGTAGTCTCTCTCTGTAATCAAAGGAGAGATTTCTTTAAAAGGTGACTCAAATCACTTTAAATTAGGCTCTGAAATGCCTGTGAAGATGACCGCCATTCTCCACTAACTACAAAGAAAGTGTCAAGGGACTCCAGCTAGCTCCTCGAGATACTTAACACTGCTGATTGCAAAACCTTTCCTCCCACCATGTTTTGAAATTCCCATCCATTTTAATGTAACTGAAAAGAACCCAGAAGGTGTTGTTGTTTTCCCTTAAAAAGCAGAAATCCTTCAAACCTAAAAAATAATTAGAAGGATTTCACAAAAAGTGATGCTAGCAAGATGCTTTTAAATGGAGACATACAAGGCAATAGACAAAAATATTGACATCAGAAGCAGACTAACCCTAAAAAGCCATTTTTACATGAAGGGGAGGAAAAAGGGAGAAAGATACCTGGAATCTGAATAATATCTCAGACAAAACTAAGACAGAAAGTACTAGAAGGTACAGAATTAACCTTTTCCTAATTAATGAGGAGTTGTAAAGCAAAGGAAATCAACCAGTCGAGAACAATCTCAGCGAGACAGGGATTTCAATACTTGAAACGATTTGGTCGTCCTTTAAAAGGAGAAACTAAGGAAGGGAAATGGTTGGTGTCAGGAAATGGAAGTGAGATGGAGCTACGATACCACAGCAACGTGCRAGCGATGATGATGCTGAACCCGCAGGACCAGGCTCTGAATGACAGCAGGCCAGATTTCATTACAGGATGTAAGCTAGCAAGATAACGATCTGTAAATGCATTCTAAACAGGGTTATTTTAAAGGCAATCAAATTTTTGCAAGAGGAAAATTATTCGGGAAGCTGGACTTCAAAGACTTCTTTAACCTCCTACAACCTGACATTTCATATGCTCCTACATTCAACTCTAATTATCTAAATATTACCATATTTAGTAATGGAGAAGACATGGAAATATTTGCTGAACCTATTCAGTGGAGAAAATTTGATTATTTTCTTTTTAATCTGGATCTTAAGTTCTCAAATTACCTTGCAACTCACTGCAAACCTCCTGCATCATCCCTACAGCAAATATCTTGAGCCCAACCTGGCCGGAGGCTTTATCTATTTATTTATTTTTAAATCACTCCATTTTTATACAGCAAATGACCTAGAGACGATTCAGGTGGAGAGTGACATTTACCTGTTTGCCTGTCCTCTTGAGCCACACTGACTCTGCAGAAGGAAGCTACCTGCTGTCTGACCCAATAATGTCGAATCTGCAAAGAAAAATCTTTAAAGCATGCTGCCTCTTTAGATTGTGCTGCCTTGAATTATGTTCTACTGCGCTAAACAAAATTGTAGACTGATATGATGACACACTGAGGAAAAAAGTTTATCAGCATTTAAGAAAAACAGGGGATGTAAAAAGAGAGATGCATGTTTTAGATGCAGAATTTAGCTTGTTGTTTTTTTCTTTAAATTTCCTGGTCAGCTGGGTTCTCCAACAGCAGAAGATATTTTTCGGAGTCCCTTGAATGATATTTTTCATCACAAGGAAGCTATTTGTTTTAGTCAGCTAAACAGGCAGGTATTTCCATTTATATTACTTCTTGGAGTTACATTTAGGTAATTTACAACAGCCGGCTCTTTTGCTTTCTGTGCATGAGAATTAAAATCTAAATAACATCTAGAATAACACTATAGCATCTCACTTGCCTTAACCCACTGCAGTATCTTCAGATGCCTAGAGATCATTCAGAAAACAAACAAACAAACAAACCTCTGTAGCACTGCAAAGCAATACACTGCAAAATAATTCCTATGATACTTAGTAGTAGACATTACTAGACATTACTAAACATTACTAGAGTTACTAGCGAACCTCTGAGGTTGGGCAAACATGTCTAACAGCCAGAAATTAGGCTTTTTTTTTTTTTTTTTTAATTTGCTACTTTTTAAAAACACACTTTACTAAAGCACAACTTCAATTACATCTTATTTTTGTCTCTACGAGTGTTATAAAATGGAGTTTATCTGCAAAAAACAAAACAAAACAAAACAAAAAACAATTAACAAGTCTGAGGCTCTATTTCTTTGGTCACAGTTTTCTCCTTCCATGGTCCTGCTGTTCCCTTTCGGTATTGGATTTGTGGCTACTGCTCCTGGCAAACAATGAAGAAGCTAGAAAGTGAAATTCTGTGAAAAAAACGAGCTAGGAAAAAAAGCCTTCCCCAGACGAAGATGGATTTGCTCAACCTTTCTTTCAGCAATTTGCAATGCTATCAGAAGATTCAAAAGGGAAAATGGTTTGGTTTGGTTTTTTGGAAGGAAGATGTCCCTTCAGTAGAAGGTCTGCACTGCCAAAAAATCCTACACAGAGGAAAGCTACAGGATAGAGCACAGGCCCACGTACCCCTCATGTGCCCCCAGACAGCCACGCGCCCCCGCTCTTCCCCTCCCAAGCACCGATGAGCAGAATAAACAAGTCAACAGTATGACAGGCCATTCACATGGGAAGCCATAGGATCTGGGGACCGAGCTACAGCTGGCACTGTACAGACAGGCATAGGTACATTTGCCATTGATTTATATTTCACTTATGAGAAATTTTTGTGACATTTTTCAAGCAGCACAGTGTGGGTGTGCAATCAGGGCAAGAGCAAGTTGAAAAGCAATGGCACAGCAGCTGGTTGGTTCAGAGGACTCGTTATGGGATGGAGTCTTACACATCTAGGTCACTGTTTCACATTCATCTCAGTTGCATAGTAGCGACAAGCTCATTATTCTTTGACAGTTCCTTGGTGACAGACATGAAATGGTTTTGCAGGTCCAGACCAGTTCCTAGTGCAGCGGTTTCCTCCTTAGAATACCCACATCTGACAAGGATTAATTGGTCTTTGCACTGGCAGCATGAGCAGAGATCTCAGGACTGATCTGCTCATGAACAGGATCCAGATTTGAGCCACAGCAAGAAACCAGTGCAGAAGAAGGCTCTCCCACCATTTTCACTACAACACTGATTCTGCCACTGAAGAGAACATAAAATTCGTCCAAGCTTTGGTTCAAACACATTTGACATATGCAAAACAAAACTCACTTTAGCAAAGAGTCGTTAGTGGCACACGGCACTCAGTGCAGCCACTTTACCACCCATTCTCACAGTAAGAGTAAGCATTTTCTTTACACACGTGCCACCCTCGATTGCTGTTATTGCTCAGGAGACCTCCATGAAGCCTGGCAACACTGTAGAGAGCCTGTGGATGAAATCAGGTCTCACCAGTCTAAGATCCATGACTTAAAATTATAAAAAAAAACCCAAAACTTTGCACAGAAATACATATGCTTGCTTCAGAGCTGTTGCAGCCCTTCAGTAAGTCTGGAGTTAGCAATGGGAAATTCTGTCTGATCAAAACTGGAGGAGGAACGCAGCACTGGAGTGAGTTACAAACTGCTGCAGGGCACAAGCAAGCGGTTATCTGAAACACTGAACAGTATCATGGGTTCAAATCTGTAGCCAATGCATGTAAATAACTCCTAGTGAACTGTGCTTAGGTTAAAAAACAAGTTCATTGCATTCATGGCTTTGATTTGAATAAGGGTTCACCATCTGTAACCTAGACTATGACAGCACACAGAAGAGTGGTGCTAAATTCCTCTGTGCTCGCTGAGTAAACAAACTCATTTGCAGCTTGACATTTTAGCCTTGTCCTAGGTAGATGACTTTCTGCTTATTCAATAATTTTGAATAAAAACTTTTAATAGCTGTGCAACAGTAAATAAGGTATTAATACTATACAGCATGGATGCTCAGTACCTGATTTAACCTCCTTTTTTTTTCCTAACCTCAATGGGGACACTGAAAAATACACAACTTTTTCATATAAGTAAATTAATAAATATTTTCAGTCGCTGAATATAATTACCATCAAGAACAGACAGTTAGCAGTGCGTATAGGGCACATATAAGACAGCCAGGGGGACGTCAGGAAGGAAAGAGAATGAGAGAGAGGGGGAGAGAAGACAGTGTCAAATACCCCAAATCTGTGCCAGCCTAGATTTCTGTTTTCACTTTGTTTTTCAAGCACAAGAACAAACAGTTTTCAAAATATTTCTTCGTGAAGAAGTAGTAACTCTGGAGACGTGGGACGCACTATCACTTCTCAAAGGCTTTCCAATTATCAGGTATCCAGGGAAGCAGAAAGGCTAGCTTCTCAGTGGAGCTTTGCCAGCTTACATCAGCTGAAGGCTGGTCCAGCTTCAAATCCCTGCTTGTTTTTTAATCATTTGATTTCCAGAATTCCTCTTTTACCCATTTCACAAAACCTTCCACACCTATGAACTTAACATGTGATTTTTTTCTTCTTCTTCTTCCCTTACCTTAACACGATCACACTAGTACTGACCTGCTTGAGCAGGGGGGTTGGACTAGATGATCTCCAGAGGTCCCTTCCAACCTCAGCGATTCTGTGATTCTGCGACCTGAGGCTAAATAAAAAGCTTTAGGAAAAGGAAAAGGCAAGAGTACTGAAATGGGTACCAAGGCTATCACCGAGGCCAGCTGGTCCGCGACAGACCCTGTTTGCCTAGTTCTTACACTGTGACTGTGCTTAGCCCCATGAGCCTCGCCTGGACCAGGTACCTGAAAAAGAGCTCTGGGATGTGCATCCAGAGTCTGTTCTTTCATCCTTTTCATGCCATCTTGTCCCATCATCACTGTTCATCAGAAACAGTAACTCAGGTTGACATCATTCCTACCAGAGATGGGAGCTATTGAATTATCTAAGGACAAATCTAAATACTAGCTTTTAAAGGATAACTGATCTACTAAAAGCAAGTATTGTTTTGGACATGCCATGTCATATTCATAACGCTTTGCTTTGCATTGCACTGTTATCTCCTGCAATGTCATTTGAACAGCACGAAGTAGCATGACACAACATGACAGATGCCTCAGCAACAGAGGAGAAGACAGTCTCTGGATTCCAGATCCATTATAGCTCATCCCACATAAAAGATTCAAGGGATACGAATGGTAGCATGGCTGCAGACTGAAAGATACCAGAGACTCTGCAATTATCTGCACAAAATAGAGCTCTTAAATTCACCTGCTTTTCACATAATTAATGTTCTATTTGCTTTCATTAAATGTGATTTCATTATCATCTTCTTCCAAACAGTTTGATTATAAAGTAGGAAAATCTCTTCTTTCAGCTTTTTATCAATAATGACAACCCTGAGGAACATGCCAAATAAGGGCAAATTCCTTTTTAGTATAATACTGATCATAGTCCCTTATTTACAGTAAAAAACTTCCCTCTGTTTGGAAGAGGCACCACCTCAAGCAATATTCCATATAGCAACATGGGAGCACCCTGCCAGTCTGCCCAGAAGCAGACTGTCTTCCTGGTCCACTCCAAAAAGGTTCTTTTGTTAAACATTCCTCAAGAAATTTCAAAAGATAGTAAATCATTGAAAATACATTATAATAAAAAGCATCCTACAATGCCTCCATGTGTACTCAGCTTCAAATTCTAAAAGCATTCTGGTTTTTACTCTCTTTTGGTGGAGGAAACAGATGGGGTATCTCTGCCTTTCTCTGAAATCCTCCTCCCATTTTTCCAGAAATATCAAAAATGAAAGGGGAAAATAGTTCTGTTTTCGTGTACAATTTCCAATCTAAAACTAAAAAAAATGGCATTTTCTTCAAAAGAACCTGGCACCTTTGGAAGAAATTAAAAATATCAGTGAGCTTTTTAATCATATTTCAAAAAACACATCCTTACATTGGAAAGGACTTTTTCCAAAAACAACAACAACAAAAATCCCTCAAACTCTGGTCCCCTGGTCACAGGTAACCTTACAGATCCTCACAGCCACCACAGAAGTCTAACAGGTGAAGGATGTTGAGAGGATCAAGTGGGCTCTCTGCTCYGAAAGAAAAGTTAGTTTCCAGTAGGTAATCATGATCCATGCCACAGATTCAGCAATTTTTCATGTCTTTTTAATATCACCTCCATATCTCCATTATTCTGATATTAATGGACTTGTTTATCCTGCACACTGCTCCACATACTCTCTAGACGGATGCAATAAATTGGCAAGTCCGGTTGACTCGCCATATGCTGTTCAATTTGTATCTGCTGGTGTCCTGACCTCACTTTTGTCCAAGCTGCTGAAAGTCCAGCTGGGGGGGTGAAATATTCTCCTTTATCATAAGCTAAGGAAACTATTCTTTTCCCCTTTCACATAAACTTAATTTGCTTTTCAAAGAAGTAATGTAGTTTATTATTGTGCTCCTCAAATGTCTGAGGAAATACACAGAAAATGCTTGGCACATATGGCATTTTTATGTGGCTTATTTTTTTACTTGTCTACAAGTCTGCACAGAATTATTACTATTTGGCACACAGCAAAAGGAAGTCTCCTGTGCATAACATGATTTAGTCTGGCCGATAAAGTGGAAGTGGATTTCTCCGTTGCATATTAAGTTCCACTGGATACCATTTGCACAAGAGAGCAAAATTGCAGCTTCATGTTCTTTTATTATGATACATTTCCTCTCAGACATCCTCATCTTTCTCGTTCCCCAAATATTAAAATTTCTCCCAGTAGTGACTCTCCAAATTTCCCACTCTCATATATTCGTTCTCCAAAGACTCTCTGTTACTCTTTCTTGCACTAAGTAGCCAGCTAAGACATGGGCCCTCATCGCCTGCCTCCATCAGAAAGTGGACTGGATGGTAGTTGGTCAGAAAAGGACCTTTGCAGGGAACATACAATGTGCTGCTCCCTTGCATGCCCCAGAGACCAAGCAGTACGAACAGGGGTGGTTATCCCCGCCGGGAGCCTCTGCCAGCAGTGCTTCCCTGCAGGCTCTCTCACTTTCCAAAGGTTCATGCCACAAGTGCACCTTCTGCTGCATCTTGCTTGGCGGCTTCTCTGGCATGTCTGTAGCTTCTCTCCAAAAATGGCACCTGTCAATCAGCCTTTCACAGCTCTGTTTGCATCAACTCCTTCTCCCACCAGAAGTCTCGCAGCCCACGCACTGCCCAGATCTGAAGCCATCTCATACACTGATGAGAGTTTTCCACTTGCTCACCTCATGCTAAATATTCTGCATACACGTCGTTGCGCATGCAGCCTCCCCAGTTGTCTCCCTCACCCTAGCAGCTGTGAAGTCACAAGAGACTTCTTCTGACCTACTTACGGCCTGTTCCTGTCCCACATTCCCCACCTCTCTTTGCAGCACTCCTGAAAGCCTGTTACATGGGCTCACACTGTCCCCTTTCCTTGAGTGCTTGTTGCTCATAGAGGTTCCAAAAGCAGACACAGACTTAATTTCTCCCCCTGAAATTTCCCTCTCAAAGTCAGCTGCAGAGATGAATTCAGTTGGTCTCTGGTGCTGTTTGTCTGCCCATGCTCTCTGGTGCTGCTGCCGCCCACTGGTGACTGGTGACCCCTTCCCCTCACCTCTGTCAGCCTCTGTGGAGCTCTGAGCTCAATACTGCTAGCCCAGAGCATGCTCCTACACACAAAATGCTTCCTCTGAATTACCAATGTCCTACTGAAATGCTGTTACCTTCTCAAATATAAATACTAACAATTATCGTTAAAGGAAAGGCTTCCTTGATGGAGGCCATCCATAAACCACCCCATTTACTGGCATCTATCGCTGTCCCCGAAAGACCACAGAAATTAGGCTTGGCAAACAGCATTAGACCCAGCTGTCAGAGATGCTGTCCAATCATGAGCAAAGGCATGATACACACCAGAGCCACTCGCAGTCATAAGACGTGCACAGGTTCCACCTGTCATTCACAGAGAGGAATACAACCAAACACAATATATTGCCCAAATGCTCTAAGATTCATGGCCTCGACATTGTTGGGATATTTCCACCACTGGCAAATTAATTGCGCTTTTCATGCTAGGCATGGCTGGAACTCAAGAATCCTGGCTGCAACGTCACAAAGCGCATACCAGAGAACTGGAGACAAAATGTACTCCTGGAGAAATAGTTTGTCATTTTGACCTGACTTACTCTGAAACAAGCAGACTCTTTGGTCTCACTGTGAGAGAGAAAAGTCCTGGAGGGAGACTGGGGAGTCCAGCAGTGCAAGCAGCACCTGTGTGTATGGCCTCTCTTAGCTGCAGAGCCACATGGCTCTGCCTGAATATAACTCCAATTCACAACAGAGCAAGGAAGACCTGGCTGAGAGGCATCCAAAAAGGCAGGCACTGTTGGGGACCCCTCCTCTGCATCACTTTCGTGGCCATTCCTGCAACAATCCTGAATGTGTTGAGTAGAACTGAAGTAATATCCCTTTTCCGCCTGCATTAATAATCAATTTTTATAGACCAAATAAGACATCACCGTGCAGGCAGAGCTCGCAGAGAACCAGTTAATGATCATCATGGTTGGGGTATCTGTTCTAATCCAAAGTGGTTGCTTAGTGCCAAATGCAAAGACGTAAATCAGTCACCATTTCTCTAATCTGTTAAGTTTCTTCTATAACCGTTTTATAGTGCCACACAAATAGGAGGCTGCCAGTGAAACTGGCTCATAACATACATAAAGTGTTATTTAAAAAAAAATCAAAAGGCAGTGTTAAGGATTGACAGACTAATTTCAGCCTATTTTTCTGTACCTCACTTAATGCCTCCTCTTCAGGGACAAATTGAAATGAACCAGAATAAAACCTGACTTTTTGTGTGAAGAGGGGAAAAAATACCTTTTCATTTTGTACCTTTAGTGTTGCTGAAAGCGCAAGCTGATAGCGGTGGTTGGAATCAGCCTTCAAACAAGCAGGTGATATGTGAGTTTCCCTGCTGAGCTCTTCAAATGATCGCTCTAGCTGTGAGCACTCCAACTGGAGGGACAGATTCGGTGTGGCACCACTCGAAGGAACAGCCTACAACCCAGAGGGAAAATGGCTTCTGTTGAGACAAACCCCATCAGTATTTTTAGCCTGGTTGCCTAATAACACAAGATTCACTCAGTTACAATGTGTGTTTAATGAATTGGCCTGTCTGGCCTCCATCTCCCCAGAAGCTTTTGGCCAATTTCAATCAAATGTGACTGAAAAGCAGAGATTTCACTGGTACCACATACTTATGGATTTCACTGAAACAGAAGGAGCAGACCGGCAGGAGGGACTCTATTAGTGGGACGCAGGGTTAGCCTTCAGAGAATCCCCTCCAGCAAGAGGAAACCACCTTTCATTTGTTTTGCTCCTCTCCAAGAGTCGCTCAGTCACTTGTTAGCTACAGACACACCTGGATGGCTCAGCTGGCCACCATACAGGAAGGCTGAAAAACAGGTAGTTATATTTAATTAGGGCTGAGTTCAAATGCTGTACCTCAAAAACTCTTCGGACCAGGGCTGATCATTTTTCTCTGTTTGTCCAGTCAGTAAAGCAAAAGGAAAGGTACTGGTTCATAAGTGATGTCCCTGGTGGGCAAGGCAATGCTAGTTTATTGGAAGAAGCCACCGGCAGCAAAGTGAAACACCCATTGCAGGAGCAATGCAGTGCCGAGCCATTTCCTCTGCCCTCGGCACTACACTGGCTATCTCTTCCCCAACCAAAATCCTGCACAGTGTGGGGACCCCCTCCCCAGGATGCCAGGTAACAGCCCAACACAAATCAAGAGTCACAGTAACAACGATTTGGGGCCACTCCTTAACCCTCTGGTCCCTGTTTCAATAAAAGCAGCGTTACTTCTGACATTACTGTGCGCATTCTCTTTTCTCCTCCTCTAGTCATGCTTTCTCCCTCCTCTGGCCCCATCTGGAAGTGGACACCAGCCACCTTGGAGGCCTCCTCCCTTCCTCGTTGGGCTCCTGTGGCACGCTCTCCATGGCTCACTTCATCCACCACCTCCCTGCCTACTGGCACTCTTGAGTTTCCAGTTAGATGGCCTCATACGATACCTTTAAAGTCAATGGAAGCTTTGACATGAAATTCAATAAGCTGAGGATGATACGTGCAGTCCCTACAGCTCTTCTTTCGCCAATTAACTCCCCTCTCTTTCCTTTCCTGTCATATTGTTTTACCTATTACTCCATGCCTAATAAATTATCAGTAATGCTCTGGCATAAAACATTTATTATCCTGAGCATCATGTGACTAATGAGTGAGTTAACCTCAAATTTCTGTCCATATAATTCACACACATTGATTTTGCATGAAAAGAACTCTTGACTTACATCAGATGATCCTGATAAATTTAATCTGTTTAATGCTGCTTCTTTTTAAGCAAATGTAAAATGTTTTCCTCTATGAAGTTTCTCACCAGTAAAACCTGCACTGCAACTTGGCAAAAAAACTCCTCCGCTACCCTTCCAAACTAATCAATAAAACTAAAAAAAAAAACAACGAAGTGCATAAAAATTATCTGATTCTTCAAATATCAGGCAACTCAGCCAACTTGACAGCTTTGTTACGAATGCGACATATTATCAAAACTGACGGCTGGTGTCAAAATCAGCAGCTGGAATTTAGCATCTGGCTGGAAGAGGTACCATTGGGGAGCCACTTTATCCCCGGTGAGCTCCTATCACCTTCCCTGCAGACCTTCCTCCCAGCCAACAACCCCTTTTGCTGGGAACGGCGGGGAGCACGAAGGCAACTCAAGAGCTCATGAGCCATCGGGACCCTGTGGAAACCCTGTGGGTGGGTGATGATGGGCCTGGCAGCTAACTGAAAACTGCTGTCCCTGCATTTGCTTTACTATGGCACAGGAGAAACCAGGAAACCATACTTTGTATTTGGACCTGGCTGCAATGGGGCTTTGCAGGCTTCCTTGGGATGTATATAGGGCTCGAAGTTTTAAAAACTCAAAAATTTGCAGAATCTTTACAGAAGGTTCAAAACAGAAGTCAGGAAATGCTATTTGTTCACGTTACGAAGACACAGTATCTACCTTCTCCATCACATAGAGGTGCAATGCACTGTCGAGAAGGTCGATGCAGAAAGGATTTTCCCCTCAGGAAGACAGGCTCCAAAGTGCAAACCAAAGATGGGCTGGAGAGCATGTCTGTCCTGCAATGGGGACCACGACCAGGCTGAGACTTCTCTGCAGTTCATCAAAACTGAAGAAAAAATAAATTTTGAATAAATTTATTTTTGTGAAAGAGACACAGCCAGGCCTGGCTGGGGTTGGGTTGTTCCTTCCACAGGAAAACAGGCAGAGGAAGAGCTGGAGCCAGCACGGAGATGGGATGGAGCACTGGGCTGGCCGCTCCTGGGGATTTTCGCTGAAGGCAGCTACGGGGAGAGCGACAGCTCCTGCCATCCTGCCCCGCATCCTGCCACATCCCCCAGTTCCCTGCAGCCCCTGCCACCGCCCCCGGCAAAAAGGACTTCTCCCAGGCCGCACCGAGGTCCCAGCCAGAAACAGAGAGAGAGAACAAAAGAAAACTGGGTAGGATCGTGTATCAACACAGGCGAATCATGGCAACCCTTTAAAAATATGAATGTCTTAGCAACTGTATATCAGGTAGCTTCCTTTAGCCAGCCAGGGAGAGAGAGCAAGAACAGAACAGTTTTGCTTCGATCTCTCCCTTTAAAATATGTCCACTCCCCTCTGAGCCTGCATATTTTACCGTCTCAGCATACTTTCCTTGTTGTCAGCTCTGGCAGACTTGGTGATTTTTTTTTAAGTGAATTTACTCACCAAATACATTTTTCAAGCTCTCATGACTTGAGAGAGAGAAGTTGCAATCTGAAAGAAAACAGCAACAAAAAATCAGGTAATAACAGTAACACTGCAGAATATCAGGGGTTTGAACATTTGGTGACTGGAAAGGATAAGTCATTTGCATTATTCTTATGCCATTAATTTTTATTCATTTTGTTGCAATATTATTAAAATATTTTGTTTTCTGCATAAGAAAAAAAAAGGAAGGATCACAGCCATTCAGACTACAAATATTCCACATGTTTTTATCTACAGGATGTGAGAAAATCACAAAGGCATTGTATATACCCAAGTATTAGAAATTACAAACAAAAACATCTGCGTTGCAGCAGGAAGTCCTGTTACCAGGCAAATGTCAAGTATAGAAGATAAAAAGAAATTTACTGTGCTTGAAAACATCAGCATATGGATGATCAACTGAAGTCCACTAAAGTTCATAGGAGTATTTTCCCTGACGATAACAGCTTTGAATCAGACCTGGGAGCAGTTACATATTATTCTAAATAAACAGATTAGCATTTCTTCCTGTCAAGTAGCTCTTTTTGGTGCAATCTTACTGAAAGCCTGAAAATATCTGATCTCTATAACCACACCCAGTTTATCGCTGTTCCTCCAGATGCTTTTCCAACACTACAATTTTTCACAGAAGAAATGCTGAGAATCCATTTAGCACAATTAGAATACCCAATTAATCTCCACAACACGCATGATGAATCATATCTCTAGGTACTCCTTCCCCCGAGCAAGCACTCCAACCAACATTAGACTGTTTTAATATTTATTTTAACTTCTTCAGAATAAGCAGGAAGCTGTACAGTGAAAGGGTTTAACTCAGATCTATAATCATAAATAACTTTCTCCAGGCATCAGCATGAATGTCTAGTACCCTATAAGCCATATTTTCCAAGAATTCTGCTGGAAAAAACTCTGCAGTTTGCTCCCATCCCCAACTGGATTTAGTGGTACCCTCCTGCCATCTACTGATGGTTAGAAGAAGGCTGCTTTTCAGACATATTTGTCAGCCAAACAATGCAGTCAATGATCATTAAATTGCGCTAAAATGCCATAAATAACCTAATGAGGCAAGAATCCATTAGCTTTTAAAATAACTAGCATCTATTTTTACCATCCTTTTTTTTTATTGAGTTTCATCCAATCTCTCCAATCATTATCTCTTTGTGTATTACATTGTTTTCACCTTAACTGGAAAACTGCTCAGTCAGGCCTACTAGGCTTCCGTGTGCCTCTGTAYAGTGTGGATCGTAGGACCAGCTCCCAGTCTTGGGAATAAAGACTGCCCACAGAGAGAATTAAAGGCATAAGCCTTCTTGCAGCATTTGCTGTAGAAAAGCTCCAGAGCTCTGTTTAACACAGCCCTGGTGCTGGGCTGATTTCTCTGATTTGCATATATAGTCTTGTAATAAAGTGATTTGCATTATACAGATTTCCTGAAAGCCTCATTCTTCCACCTGCCTTCCGCTGTTACATGTTTGGGCACAGTACGACCAAAAAGTAGGGCTGCAAGTAGGATCTATGTGTTCCACCAACACCTCACCGCCTATGCACTGTCTTTTCCAGCTTAGCTTGTCCAATCCTGGCACATTTTCACCTGAAAGATTTCTGCTAAGGTTAGAGGTCTGGTTAGAGAGTCTGGCCACAGACTTTGGAGCAATCCAGTTGTGAGCTAGACTTGTGTGTAAGACCAGTCTGCAAGACCTTCAAAAGGCAGTATTTTAAAGCCAGAAATGCATTTCATTAGCAAACAGGCTTAAAAACATTTCAAAGTGAATTAATTTGAAACATAAGCAGCTGGGCTCCCCCTGTAAGGGCAGCGGACAGGCTCGGGGCTCCACCTTGGGAAGAACGTGACGTTCCCTGCATAGGTCAGAGAAAGTTTCCAGCCACCAGAGATGACTCACGTCCCAAACATCCTGACATTTCTGACTACTAACGGTCTGTGTGCTCCCAAAGCACAGGCGTTTTCAGTTAGGGCCTCACACAGCACCACTTGAAAACTTTGTGCTGTGCACAAATAGTCCAAATTCCAGCCCTGGTGCCAGGCTCATGTTCAGACAGAGGCTGCAAAAGCCTGCAAGCAGCTCCAAGTGCAGCCCTCTGCGTTGGCTATAGATTGCAAGTAAGGCAAGAATTCACTAGTGGTAAAAATAAGCACAGAAATCCAGTTTGACTGAAATATAAAACAAGAAGCCTGCCTGGTCTCCATTTGTTAAGGCAGCAGGATACGCTGCGAGTGAAACACACACAAGAACGGGCCGAGTGCTGRAATTACTCCTGGTGGCTTCCTCACTAGCTCTTGCCCGTGCTGCTGTGCCTGCAGGGCTAGCCRTGACGCTGGATTACCGAAACACAGCCCTGCCGCTGGTGTCAGCTTTAGCAACACGACGAGGAACTGCTGGGAGATGCCAGGGCCGTGGGGACACCCAGTTCGCCTGCCCCTTGCTCGCTCGCCACACGGCTGCTCCGCCAGCACGCGCTGCAGCCCCCGCGGCACCAGCCCTCCGAGGGGCCCGGCCGCGCGCTGCCGCGAGCGCACGCCTCACCCAGCCTCCCTGTCCAGGGTGGTGGCAGAGACGGCACGAGGCAGGCCGGTGCTCTGCCACAGACGGAAAAACGCCAAAACGAAAAACGCCAAAACACGGCCCGACGTGCTGCGTCGCCCGTGGCGAGGCCCCCGCGACCGCCGCAGAGGCTGAGCCCGCGCAGCGCTCCGCCGTCGCCTTCCGGGCGCGGGGAAACCGGCCGCCGCACGCCGGGACGCCTGCGCCCGCCTGAGGACGGGACAGTAACGGAGGGGGACGCTTGGCCCGAGGGAACCCACCGTGCGGAGGG
>NW_020451227.1:776471-845841 GCF_003343035.1 Apteryx rowi | reverse complement strand
TCTTCCAGGTGAGTGCGCCCCGCGCAGCGCCGCGACCCCTTCAGGGTGCCCGTCTTCCAGGTGAGTGCGCCCCGCGCAGCGCCGCGCCGCCCACCCGCGCCCTGCCGCAACCGGCCCAAACGCCGCCCGCTCTCCTGCCCGCATATTTTCCCCTTTTTAAGCCATGATGCGGACGGAGCACGGCGGGAGCCTTAACTAAATAGGGGACGTGGCTTCTGCATCTCAAAAAAACAAACAAAAACAAAAAACCTTCCACAACTCACTTGTTTTGGGAGGAAGAGGAAAACACTGGGCTTGAGCAGGCACAGCTTGGACACGTCACTAACTTCTCATGCTAAATCGGTTGGTTTCGTGTTAACTTCAGTGGTTGTTCGCCCTACGCCCTGGCGGTTCCCCCCCCCCCCCCCCCACACACACAAAAAAGCAGTACTCAACTTAAAAACCTGGCAGGGCTGGTTAGTTCCCAGGCACTTCCCCCACAAAAGGAAACCCCCACTTCCCCGCACATTGTTCTCACTAAATTACAGTTTACTCTCCTAAAGCCAAGAGAGGAAGAGTCACGGCTTGTATAGAGCATGGTAGTTTCCACCCCAAAAGGAATGTGGAAACTATTGCAGGAACTGGATAAATTAAAAGACATAAATTACCTTGGGAAGTCCAGGTAACGTAAGATCTGTTCCTGTAATTCAAAGCATTGCCATCTCCTAGGACCCATCATCCAACAGTTGGCTCAAGCCTCCAATTCTGGATATAGATTTCAAATGCTTCCCGGGGGAGGGTGCACCAGCTTGACCTGGGTGAAGATAATTTTATGTCACTTCTGCTAYCTCCAAGCATTAGAATTAAGGCCTTACAATGATATGTAAAAAATACAGTGTCTCCCTTCAGAAAAAGCACCAAAATTTAGTATTTTAAGAAGGTCTGATGCATAGAGGAAGAATAAAACACAGCTGTATGTGTGCTGGGTGGTTAAAGTTGCCTCAGTTAGCAAAAYGCATTACTGCCTAGTGGCAGTGATTTGTGGGCATTACGTAAAAGTAATGGTAAAAGTCACAGAGAAGGATTTGGAGGATAAAGCAGCATCCGAATAGGAGAAGGCTGGGTTTGCTTGTTTCCCAAAACTAAGAAATTCTATTAAGTTAAGACCTACTTAAACCTATGACTTCAGTCTGGGCCCTCCCTTAATACTAGGTCCTACAATACACAGAAACACAGTGAACGACACAGGCCCGTTTTGCAGAATGACAGCTCGGGTCCCCAGCGGCTGCACAGTCCTTCGCCAAGGAGGAGACCTCCGGGCAGGAGGTCTGTTTTTCAGCTCCTGTACAAGGATTTAGCTGGCCACGTTCCCATCTGTCACCGAGAAGCGTGTTGCCCTAGGGGAGATGGAGGTAACGGTGCGAGGCTGATGCAGATACAGGGCTTAGAAGAGAAACCCTGCGGTGCAGTTCAGTAAAGGCAACGTTGTGCACTTCAGCCGTCCCTATTGCTAGCCTGCTGCTGAAAAGAAACACGGATATCTGGAAAAGCAGAGTCCTAGGAGAGTTTCCCGGCGCGTGGGAGGAGCGCGCAGCGGCCAGCGCTGGCGGGCGGAGGAGCTGGGATTTTCCAGCGGGGCGGCGGAGGGTGGCAGGGCCCCACCGCCTCCCAGCCGGGCCGGCGGAGGAGCGTGGCCCGCGTGCCCGTCACCGGGGCGGCTCGGTGCGCGCTCACAGGCCCCGCACACGGAGAGGGGAAGGCCCGCGAGTCGGCGCGGCCAGCGCCTTCATAAGGCAATCAGTCGTACAGAGGAAAGAGCTGCCTGGAGTTAGGCACAGCACTGAGCACGAGCCCCGCAAAAAACAATTCCAGGAAGGAGAAGCCAGAGCAATGAAGCCATCTTGATGCCAGATTTGTTTAAAAACAAAGAGAATTTTGGATATATGAAATTTGTCTTTGGTTTAGAAATTTCTCTTCTACAGGAAAAAAAAAAAACCAAACAACTAACTCCACACCTCATGTTTCTCATTAAGACATACTTTTCCAGCTACAGAAAACAACTCAGTGTGAAAATTAAAATATACATTTGTGATTTAATTCTGCATTCACTGTGTATCTCAAACTCCCTGATATTTCATGGGAGCACTAGRCACAGCCAAAACACATGCCTGAACTCGAGCTTTGCATTTTATGAAACTGCTGTGACTTGCCAGGATCAGCTTTCCCTCAGCRTACGCACTGAGAATGAACCGCGTTTACAGAAGTTCAGCTATTTACATATTTTCCATAAAAATACTTTGTCTTCCCTCCCTAGATTTTCTGCATTGTTCCTCCTTTGCATATATTTCTTTARTTGGTGACATATTTTAATGGTGCTACATCCAAGCATTTGAGGATGCAAAAGTTATTACAAATGCCATAAGTGACACAGCAATTTAACAAAACACTGAAGTGACTGTTTTTAAATCCTTATTAAGCTTTGGCATTGTTCCCCTCTGTTCTGTTCTCACCGCATGACCCGGTTTGGGGAGAGTTGTTTTTGTTTTAGCTGCAGAAGCAAAATACAAGATAAAAAAAAGACTAAACCTAATTTTTCAATAAAATGTCTTGTTTACAAGTGGATAGGATAGATAAACCATTTTGAAATGCAGCTTGGGGTCAAGCCCAGTGACACTGAAGCCCCTTCCAGATGCCACTGTAGGTAAATACTTGATCCTGAAATGAAGCAAGCAAGAGGCGGGTACAGGAAATTACTATTTGGTTGTATCTTGTGGTTTGGGTCAGCATAATAACCTTTTGAAAAAGCACCTTCAAAATCAAAAATGAGCAAGTTAAGGAAGTAGGATTACGTGCTGATAATGCTATTATCTAACTACTGAATTTCCCCCTGGAGCCTTCCAGGGAGAATACTGTTGTAGTGATTAATGACAAAAATATTTCACATGGCTCTCAGAACGCGATCCAGCTGTGCTGCAGGCGCTCAGCAGGCCTGTGCAGCTGAAACCACACCACAGGCCCCGGCGTCCCAGTCTGCGCAGGGCCGGCCAGGGGGTGGGCAGCAATCTCCTTCCCTTGCCTGCAGTCCCAGCCTGCTGCCTTTCCTTCTGCCTCCTCGTTTGGGAAATCTGGGCCTGAAGAGCATGTATTTCATGAAGGAAAGTACATGGAGCTATAGCTGCTCTTAAAAGCACTTATCTTCTTTTGACAGAAATCCCTATTTCATGGAGCAAAGCAAATTTTAGATGATTAATTATTTAGGCATATAACAGCATCTACAAAGGAGGAGCCTGGGCTGCTGTAGGCATGGAAAAATGCCATCTCCCCTCCCTGAAGGCCATGGCCTCTTATTACTTGTAGTACTGTAGAAAATCCAAACCAAAACACACTAACTTCCCTTATGCAGCATCAGAGGTTCAGCAGTCCTGAGTAAATTAACTACCTCAGTGAGCATCACTAAAGACTTTGCAGTTGCTTATTCACTTGGGCTGTTTGGTTTTGTAGTACACTGGTATGGATCTTGTCTTTCTTTACAGTAAAAGATATGGACAAGATTATGACCTATAAAAAGTTCAAGAATCGCAGATCAAAGCCATTTGGAAGGCACTCAACTTTGCAAATATTACTAGTTTTAACAGGAGTTTTTGCATACAGAATACTTGCACCATTGTACTTGGATCCTATATGAAAAATAAAATTCAGAGGAGCTAGTTATTTATTTATCCAGTTATGAGCAGTCAAACTCATCTGAGAAAATGCAAGTGCCATTTTTGAACTCAAATGTAGAGAATAAAAAGACATTGCTCCTTTCTCAGAATTTTAGATTAGATCAAGAAGAAAAGATTAAAGTTCTACATTTTTTTGCATGGGAAATAGCATAGAGCTTGTAACAGCTGGCATGCTAAGCGTTTTGTTCTAGTCTTCCTAAGCAAAATACCAGRCTTTTAAAAATGTATCAAAACAAACATAAGTATTATATAAACTTGCTAGACTGAAAAGTTACCAATAGCCCACTTAAAACATGTTATCAGTAACTATATTTGACATAGAAAAGGCTGTTCAGCCACAGAGTGTTCCTATTACATCACCTTTGTATTCCCAGACCATTGTACTTAATTTATTTTAATTTGCATTTTAATAGTTCCTGTGAAAGTATACAATTCCCACTTTACAAGCAGGGTAATWGGTGCCCAGAAGCTGGTGTTTCCCAAGGCCATACAGGAAGTTTAAGTAGAGATGTGATTTCCTGAATGCCAGTCCTATCTGATAGCCAAAGACCATCTAGCGTCTGCTTTTAATTGAATCATTAGCTCATTATTATGCAGACAGGGCTTTTTTTAAATAAATACGGCCAGTATGACAGTATTCCTTCTACTCGGTCACAAATTTTGCTAAAAATTTAAATAAAATGTGTATCCATGTTTTTCTAGAGACTTCAGTACTTTCAGTCATGTTAAACTTTCAATTTAACATGAATACTGTAGACACAGCACTAAACTRACCTTGAAACAAGCCATACTTGCCTGTTTCTGGATCATACTGCATTGTGATCAATCTCATATGACACTGCTTTCCTACATTAAATACTTGTAAAGTTACAACCCATCTTTGTTCATTAAAACAATCTTCTTATTCTATTTAAGCACTTAAACCTGAATGTTGAAATATATAAGCTGTATGTGATCATCTAAGTTTGGAAAGACYACACAAGACAAATTATGTTTTATACCGAGTTCTCATGCTCTGAGGAATAATTTAACACTGCACCCATTCATGTAATCCACATTTCATTAACTGCAGTGGAGAGAAAATATAAATATTTGTACTCCAGTCAGAGCTATTTTCTCTCAATTCTGGTGCAAGATTTTTTTGTTGTTGTTATTTTGGTCACTGTTGCCGATAGTTGCAGCAGGACATCTTTATACATAATGCGTGTAGGGAGATGAGCTCTTACTTAGAAGAGAGGGCGCTTGCCTCGAACCTCCACTGCCAGTACAGGGTTTTGAAAGCTTCATCTGTGTGAGTGTATCTGACTGAGGCTGCTCGTCCATGAAGGTGTGTAGAAACCGTAGAAGCAAAAGCATGCACAAACATCTGGGCATTAATTTTTTGATACATTTCATTTTATATCCTTGAGGGATATTCAGCAACACACTTAAATCCCATTGGCACTAAATTATTCTGCCTGTCCACATGAATATCCTTGAGTTCCAGAAGCACTGCAAGGTAGTCTCTACTAATTTTTAAAACAACCATGTACAAAGTACAATGTGGTATCGCCTGCTCATTCATAAAGACATCCTTACACAGTCCTGACAGCAAATTTAACCCAAGACACTGTTCTCTTCAGTGATCACAACTGTATGCTCAGTCCTGAAATAACGAGCATAAATTTAGAAGTGTGGCCTTTTTTACCCTTAACCGTTACACATAGGCCCACTGGGGACAGATCTGAGACTATTACAACCATTTTGCTCAGCACTTACTGCTTTCTCATATCTAAAGATAAATTCTGAAACAAAAACAAAAACTTTGCAATCTGAACACTAAGTGATATTACACACGCTAGGTCTGCCTGAAAGTCATAAAATAAGTAGTAAGTGCAGAATATGCAGCTATGACATGAGTAATAATTCTGAAAGGAACAGGAGAGGGTGTTCGCAGAGCCTTGCCTTTGTATGGGCAAACACCTGCCAAGCCTCGTGCCGAGCAGAGCGCTCACGGTGGTGTGCCTCACCTCCTGGGAGCTAGCTGCACAGCCGCTGTGCTCGGTAGTCACAGAGGTCCTTCATTATGAGTTGTAGCTCTTTCCCCCGTTCAGCCCGCTTTGTTTTCAGACACCTGCTGGATTACTTCTTTTCCCTGCCCTTTCTTGGTTTTCTTTCTAAAAGGCGATCGTTTTCCTTTTAACTGGAAGTGACTACTAATATTCTCTATGTGGTATAAAGTCTGCTTATATGCCACAACCTTTTTTCTTTGATATTTCACAGATTTGCGTTGTCCATATTTTTAGTATTTACCAATGCAAAAAGAATTTTTTTCTGTGCTCTAGCCAGCACGTACTCTGTAAACATCATGGACTACATAGCTTACATACAGCAAAATCTACAGGAGACCAAAGTCTACAGAGATTTTTCCCAGACTGCACCTGTAATCTTCCCACAGAGAAGAGATGGTGTTCTCACTGGCATGGATGGGAGTTATTGCTGTAGCACAGAGGATTTCAAGCCATGTTTAAGGCACACCCACACCAGCTCTGGTGCTTTTGGCCAGCCTCACTCCTGATGACACTTACCCTCACTCAGGTCCTCCCCACAGACCTATGGTCATTCCAGTGATGGCATCTGCCATCCAAAGGAAGTGGGCAGAGGCAAAGAGTGAAAAGTGCATGTCGAAATCTTATCCTCATGCATCAAGATGGTAAAACATGGCTCCCTCAACTCCTCAAAGTAACATTCGGACCACTATGATCATACAAAGCAGAAGTAAAAATACTGGGTCATGCTTTGTACCATGCTAAGCCTGGTGAGAACCAGGAAGCTTCACTGACTTCCAGTTGAGAGTTCAGTCTTCTCAGTACCAGCAACAGTTTTAACAACAACATATATTTTTCTGAAATAGGGTGAAAATGCTAACTGCATTCTCCTTCTAAGGTACACCTCAGATGTAGCCAGCATCTCTGTGGGGAATTAATATTCCCAACCTTTGGCTAGAGAAACTGAAAGCTCTGGGAGGTTACGTGACTTCTTCAGGTCTATGCAGGATATGGGTAATAAGACCTCTTTAGCCATGCCTTAGCCACAGTACCATCCCATCTCCCTGGGGATAAATTTACAATTTTACAGCCAAACTCTTTAATAACTGTATCTAATTTAAATGACAAAGAACAGGCTTTCCATTCTGTATACATTCCAAGTCACTCTGAAAGAGAAATCTCACAGTTGGCAGCTCATTAGTCTTAAACTATACCAGATAATGGTTCAGTGGGCTTTGAGTGGCTTGTTACTGGTTAAATATACTGAAACAACAAAAAACGTTCAGCATCCTTCATCTCATTGTTTAAAAAAAAAAAAGTAATTGTTCAGGGTTGTGCTTTGTTTATTAAATTTGTGTCCTGTGAACTATGAAACTCAAATATTGTCAATTCTTTCAGGAGGAAAATGAGATCCCTGCCAGTGTTTTTGCAAAGGAGCCTATTCCCAGTGTTACAGAAGGAAAAGAAGAGCCTGTGGATGAGAACAAAACGCTGGAGGAAACCTTGCATACAGTGGAGCTGTCTTCAGATGATGAAATGCCTCATGAGGAAGGTGATGTGGATGACAGCGCAGAGGAGAAAATAGAAGAATCAAGAGCTGAGAAAATTAAAAGGTCCAGCCTCAAGAAGGTAGACAGCCTCAAGAAAGCATTTTCCCGCCAAAACATTGAGAAGAAAATGAACAAGATCAGCACGAAGATTGTCTCACCTGAACGGAGAGAAAAGATTAGGAAATCCCTTACTGTACATCATCAGAAGTCCTCCTCTTCAAAGAGTTCATCTCTCAAAGCATCTCCCCTCACACTTAATGCGAAGAAAGTCCAGGAAGGAGAAAGCACTGCTGAAACTGAGGACAGACCAACAGAAACTACAAGCAACGAGCAAGCCGAGAATGATGAGGAAATGTCGTTCTCTGACATGCATTCAGATATGACACCAACCACATCTCTAACTGAAGAGAGCAAAGCAATAGCTGATTCTTTGGAGAAGGAAGTCAGAATGGAAGGGAAAGCCAGGATAAACAGCAACATTGAGCTGTCAATCGTTGAAGATGATGATGAGTATGGAATGCCTCTAGAAGTTTCTAGCCACAAAGTGTAYGAGGAGAGAAACGAACCTGTCAGTGGTGAGACAGAACAATCTGATGAAGAAACAACCCAAGCAGCTGTTCTCCAGATAGACCAAACAGCATAATAAATCTCAGCCTTCCTTTATGTTCCAAATACACACAGTTTAGTTAAGTGAATAACCGGTGTATATTTCTGCCACACGTTAGCAGTGATTCAGTTTCTTCCATTGTTTTCTCTGCAACRATAATTTACTGCATTGTATTGGCATGCAGAGTGAACAATTCAATGACACGGGCTGCAACGTGCTCCACTCCAACTGCGTATTTTAGGCCAATTCACTGGTGTTGTTTAATTTAGAGATGCTGTCAGCTGGCATAGGAGACTAGCATGTCTAGTAGAAGTAAGCTGGTAAGCTGACTTTCTTATAGTTAAGTCAGGGAAATATATGGAGAGTAGTCAGAAAACAAAGATTTTTGTTCTCTTTTCTTTCTTCCTATTGCAGTATTTCATAGCACTGTGAGCAGTTTTGTATGTAAATGTAGAAATACCAAAGAGAACACTTTAATTTAGGTTGCCTTGCTATGCTCTGAGTATACTAACAGATTCAGCAACTACATATACATGTATTGTTTGTTTGGGGCGCTATGCTGTAAGATTAGAAGAGCAGAGTATTTAGAGAGTGAGACTGAAAAGTTGGTCCCATTGATTTCAATGAGGGTAAGATTTTGCCAGCAGTCTCTTGATATTCACTTAGAAGAAACAACTGTGTTTATATGGAACTGGAAGGATGATTTTTGTAATTACCAGAGTTATGGAGATATATTACTGACTAGCAGGAATGTGTAATCAGCTACTGTACCTTTAATGGAAGGGAAATTGGCAAAAAAAAATGAAGGAATTTGATAGAAACATGGAGACAGTCTGAAAGAAGTATGAAATGCTATGAAATGTTAAAAAAGGCCTACAATATTAAATCTGTACTTCCAGCTTAAAAGCATATATACTCAGATAACACTAATTCATTCATTCTTACTCCTTATAGCAACATAGTATCAAACTTTGCACCTGCACAACTTTGTATCTCAGAGTATTTTGAAAGTAGCATAATTTGTCTTTTTACAGATTTTCTCATATATGAAGCTATATCTACACAGAAGAATTATATAATTACAGGGATGCAAAGACAATTTTTTTAAAAAGGTGAAAATACTCATTTAGGCATATCTAAAGGGAAAAATGTGCTATGGATTGAATTTCATGGCAAGGATGAGTTTACATAAGGATGAGCCTGCAAAGTCAYAGGATTTGATTCTCTGCTAATAACTTGCATCAAAACCACCTACATGCTCTCAAAATTACACATCTGTCAGTTTTCAAAATTCATGGAAAATGAGAGGTTTTTGTTCCCTGTGAATGTTCATTCCAGTCACTTACAAAGGTAAGGGGGAGGGAAGAAAGGGAAGCACAAACAACAGCTACTTTGCATCCTTGTTTATGCAGTAGGGTTTTTTTTTTTATATATAAGTATAGACATATATGTTATAATTCTACTGATACTTAACATTGTGCTAAAAGATTGCATCTTTCAAGTTGTATTTAGAATCACAAATTATAGAGTAAATAAAAGCTACAGCAAAAATACCATTAAGAAATGATTAACAGACATTACTCCGCAGGAGTAATATCTATAACCAGTAAATCACACTGGAAATCAGTCAGTAAGAGCTTAGTGTAAGCAAGTACTATTAAGAGTTAAGCTCTTAAGAATGTAGTATCATATAGGAGATATTGTTTGTAAGAAAAATGGCATAACTCGTGCAGCTATATTTTTATTTTGTATTAACTACAATGGATTTTGATCATTTTTACTTGTAACTAACTACAAATATGACAAATAAAAACATAACATAAAACACAGTCATGTCAGTCTTTGAGAGAAGTGGTTTTAGAAGCTGGTAGAGATTAAATTTAAAGGTCAAACATTTATTACTCCAGTTCATGTCCCCATTGTACGTATTACATTTTCTTTCTCATCCTCTGCTGTTATTTGGAAATCCCAACACCCGGTCTCAGGCTTTGCTTTCCAGGCACTTGTCAGGCCTCTAACACATCTGAATGTATGTAGTCAGGCAGTCTGCAAAATCTGCTGGCTCCATCTGCATTTTTTATTGGACTGCAGCATCTTTCTATCACTTTAAATAGTCCTAAAAGTATAATTGTATCGAATTGTATATTCTGTTTATTCAGACAGATAAACTCACGTCTTCTAGAGTGCCACATAGTCTTTAGGAGACTTAATTTAACTGACAGACCAAAGCATACATGTTTTAACCTTTATGTAAGAGCTGTCAACTTCCTGCAGCCATGAAATGCTAACCAGGGAACCCAACATCATGTTTACATTTCACTTCAGATATGCCTGCTTTGTTTGTCCTCCTAAGCTTTCATTCAAACAATACCCCTAGACACACTTTATCCAGTTTTATAGATGCTGAAATGAATCATATGCTCAGCGTTTTAAGAGCATTAGAATGCTATCCAGTACAACCATAGGCAATGCAGGCACTAAGCATCTCTGAGAATAATTCAAATTATACTTCGGGACACACTGTGTACACAGGGATCAGTTGTAAGACTAAAATTAAACCTTTTCTCCTGTAAGGTCACACATTTACAAGGATGAGCCGGCCGGTAGTCCTAACAAACATAAGAAAACATGCTTTGTAAGAGACAAAAATGTTTACTCAAGCTTGCAAATGTCTACTTTTGTGCTAACTTCCGAATCAGAGTAAGAACTAAGCTCAGGTTTCTGAGCTGCTCTTCAGCCTTTTCCCCCCACCCCCCCTCCCATTTTTGTGTCCTAACTGAAAATATAAGTCTGCAATTCTTACTGTCTTGGGGAGGAGAAAGACTGGCAGTGGCAGCACAACATTCTTTCAAAATATCTGAAGCATGTGCCTGGATCTTGTCAGGCTGACAGATGTCAAGCATACACATGGGTACTTCATTCTTGCGGTGACAGGTTTGTCTACATAATTACTTTTTTAAAAACTGTATGTTTACCCTTCTTGACAGTATAACATGACGTAAAGGGTATAGTGTCTGTTAACTGCATACATATCATTATTCCTCAGAAGACATGACCTGTTAGCTACTGCACAGATTCAGAGTTTGACCTCCATGGAAATCAACAGGAGTTTTGCACAAAGAAAGAGGGTGTGATAAAGTCCGTATGGCATAAATGTTTAAACTAGCGGCACTCGGTGGCTGCTGATACTTCTATTTTCAATGCTGGAAAAACGGCTGACATTTCTGTCCGCTTTTAGGGGAAAAGGGCAAGGAGCCTCCTGTTGACCCTTATGTGCTAATCCATGAGCAGACTCTTCTGTGAAAAGGTTTATGCAGATACAGGGTTTCTGTATCATTTTATTGCCAAATAAGAGAGCAGAGTGAAAGCACTGATAGGGGCCTGACTAAAATATGTTTGATGCTTAAAGAGACAGAAGAAAGGAAAAAGGATAAGGTATCAGAGGTTAAAATATACCTGTATGCCCTTTACACTGATGCAATTAAAGCCATTTTTCATTATAGGCTGTAATGCCAAAGAGTTACCTGACTGATTGATTGACGACATTTTAAAGAAAGCTAAGCTCAGAAGAATTACTGAAGTAATGACAATTTGTTAGAGTGCCAACTGTTCACCAAGGGACCTGTCCAACCCTGAAAGTCAGTGAAAAGTCTTCTGCTGACTCAAAGGACTATTTGAGCCATATAAGGTTTTGGAGCTGTACATACAACTTCTGTGACAATCAGCAAGAGCTGTGTCTGTAGACCTAGGACATGAGATCTCTCTGTATAGCTCCCTAATCCAATCTGCTTAGCTCATCAACAGAATAAAAAGTTTTACTGCCATCAGCATTGCAGATGCAACATTGCTGGAGAAAGGCAAGCTCTATTCTGCTTTGCAGGATGCATCATTAGCAAAATTTCAAGCTAAGTTCTGACTCCAGGGTCTTTACTGTCAGTAATTGCATACAATGGAGCAAATGTAGCTRAAATTTCTAATAACAAAGTTGAGTGTGCAGGTAGAAAAGTTTTGCTGTAAACTGCTAAGCCAAGCATACTCACTCTGGGTGTCAAGAGGAAGATGTCAGGTAGTTGCCTTGCTCTCCTCTATGCAAAGAAAAACACTCACCACCAGACCAAAGTAAGTATGCAGCTGTTTGGCCCCCATCCTGATTAGGATTTTGCCTAGGCAACTAAACAACTCTTAGGAAACAGCTGCCAAGACAGCCTGGAGGGGTGCTGACTCAGCACAGAAGTATCTTCTACTCTCTGATCACAGCCATCCCATCGCATTCCCAAACAATGGAAAAAGTGGAATAACCACTTTCCAGCACTTTAGACTGACTGTTGCCAGGGCTTTGTTTCAGAATCTGCTCTAGAACCAGTATCAACCCCAAGCTGAGTTTGAGAGTATGCCTAAAGAAGTTTTAATTAGCTTCTGGCGGTGGCTTATATTTTCTGCCTTCTTTTTGATCAATATGCTATTTTTCCCTTCCTCTCACTCCTCCAAGTCACATGCCTGAGTCTGAAGTACATACTAATTCAAATAAGGAACTCTAACTGCATGTTGAGAACTGATAATTGATGTCATCTTCAGTTTTTCTTACATGGTTATCCCTTTTAATGGAGAGCATTGTTGTTACTGAGAATAAATCTGCTTTGGGTTAAGCTCRAGATTGTTATTTATTTTTCTTTCAGATCAGAGATTAATATTACTGTATGACCATTGGCACTAACCTCTTTTTCCATAGCAACACTAAAGAGAACATAAACTATGAGTCATATTTCTCTCTGGAGGACTTTTTTGTAATTATGATCATTGCACAGTTCCTGAAATATTTTAGCTAATACATAGCTCTGGTGTAACAGCTTTGACTCCTTCATTTGAACATGCAGTCAGAAAGAAGAGGCCTCCATTATTTTCTCCTTTGGAGACTGAGCTGAGCACTGCATGAAGTACAAGACATTTGTTATTCACCGTAGTTTTACAGCTCCTACAGATTCCACGGCAATGTTTTCCTTATAAAGGTGTAACAGTTTTCCTCACYTTTAATAACCTTAAATGATACTGACCTTCTGAAAGAAAACACGTGTGCTTCTCAACACGGTTAGTAAATTGGAGTCTGACAGCTGCAATTGATCCAAACTAGAAACCATATTATACTTGGTAGCTGCAAGGTTGCACACTAACATTGCTACTCTGCCTGTCAACAGCTTTGAATTCTCCAGCATTTCTTCTCTCAGARAGCATAGCTGAAATATTCAGCTCAAAATAAACTATAGCTAAATCAGTAATAATTGTGATTCTCTTTACTTCCTTAAGAAYGAACCTGGTTTTGGAACAACTTAGCCATACAGCTCCTTGGAATATCTCACCAGATGATCACACCAGTTTATCACAGGAGATTATATGATTTTTTGTGGCTGTTTCCTACATTTCCTTTACAACACAATCTGCTGTGCACTTGTGTGAAGYACTCAGGAAACCCATAACGTTTGTTACATGAGCAGAATTAGGAAAGAAGATTAGCAAAACCAAGGATACCCACTTTCAGTCAACAGCCACAAACCAGAATGAAGAGACAGAAGAAGCTTGTGTCTCTTGATGCTCCCAGGCCCTAATATCAACCTCTGCAACATAGTCACTAACAGATAAACCAACCCCAAATTTGCACCAACACAAAGGATACTTCTCTCACGAAGGTTCCCTCCTGCCTTGTCAGTACAAAACAGCAAACCCAGGCTCAGGCTTGTGACAGACACACAACCAAACACCACCCAACATAATAGCAATCAATCTACAGGCTTGTCACTCCTCTCTAAAGATTTAGAAAAGAAAAGAAAAAAAACAACTAAATTCAAATTTCTGAACACAGGAAGCAGAAGGTCATTGCAATGTCCTATGCCATAATTCCACTCTTAGACTGAAGAATCTGTCTCCTTTACTCCCTCCCATCAGGTAGAAAAAGTAGCATAAAAATGAGTGATGTGGGCTGTGCTGGATACTAAATATGTGCAAGGCAGTGTTAGGATCAAATAGTACACAGGGGGATATATACACTGCAGACCACATACACATATCTCATTTAGTTCAAGTACCAGGCACAGACTAACTACAGAAACACAAAGTTCCATTCAAGCTAATTTATCTTATTTCTCAGCTACTTAGCTTCTGATGTCCTAAGCTATTCATTTAAAGTTAACTTCAGCATCTTTTCAGTACACTGCCAACTACAGTTATATATACCCTTATATTACTTGTTCCTTCTGACATGCCTGTAGGCAAATGAGCCCCATGAGGGCAACAACATGAGCTGCATTAACCAGCCGCCCAGTGCCTGAAACCTTAAAACTCTATGTCCCTCACGGAGCTGTGTTAAGGAGGACAGCGAGAATGTCTGACTGGTGGTAAGCAAACTATGAACACACAGAAGTTGTCTACATTTGCAGAGTCAATTGCTATTTCCACAGGAACACAGTGAAGCTATATGCGGTATGTGACATCTTTCAAACACCCCTCATTTTCCTAGGAGGCTTACCATTTTACCATTCCTGATTAGTGGAGACTGAAATTAGCAAGTAGGTTATGACTGAAAATATTAGGAAGTGATATGTCATGAAAGATCTGTGTAAACAGGCCCTGTATGAATTTGACAAGAAGGGATTTTCTGATTGCATGTCCAGGAGTAAGCTCTTTAGAAGAATGACTGCATCCTCTGCATGCCATTGTACACCCCTTCAAATAAAAGATAAGCCTGCAGTACATGGAAGTATGCATTTTTATTTTAGGTTTAACAGCATGAAAACCTCAATTAAAACAAGGTGATGTTATGCAGTAGCTCTAAAACATATATACATAATATGTAGATATAGATATATTGTATATAACAGTTTCAAATAAGGTGAGAACCTGGAAAAGTTATTATGGATTTTGGAATTGTTGTAAATTCCTTTAGTAAAAGGAAAGAGATTGACAGGATCCTATAAATCCATCACATAGGGGTTTTTTAAATCAATTCCCATTACTTCTCAATGATATGATAGTAAACATTCGGCTGGGTGTGGAGGGACTTAAGACAGAAGTGTGTGGGAAGAGAAAATGAATAGGACAATGTGGATAAAAAATGGAAAAGGGGGATGTGCACATGCCTGAGAGATGAAGTGTGTGAGGGAAGCTGACAACAGAAAGAGTGAGGAGCTGGGAGAAAGGAGAGAAGGGAACTGAGAAAGAAGTTCTTATTGAGAAAGAAGCACTGGCAGAGTGCACAAAATGGATACAAAGACCTTGAAGTTGAGGATGGGATAGAATTAAAAGCCAGCAACAAAACAGAGGGGGGAAAAAAAAATAAGAGTCAATAAGGTCTAGGGCTCCAAAGGATGGAAATGGGAGTAAGGAATCAGATAAGAATATGAGACAGCTTTGACATAAGATACAAAAACAGTGAGGAAAGAGTGCAGTATTTATTTATTCTTCTCCCTATCTGCCAATTTGTATTTCAGATGCAGTGCCCAGGATTTAGGTCTAAAAGTGAGTTTTATTGCACAGTGTTGTCAATGCTTTTTTTTTTTCTCCTTTGTTTCGAAGGAGAGAAGTTAGACAAGAAGAATCAAAAGCAACATCTTGTCCACATACGTCAAAATAACTCAGCTGATCCTGCAGTAGCCCACACTGGGAGCAGGTAACCAGTGCTGCAGCATTTATAAAGAAAAGAATTTGGGGCTGAATCCTGTTCTCCAGCACAGGCTCACACAACATCACTGATTTGCCATGCCTACTTGCATCAAAAAAGCCTGTGGAGGGGCAGGAGGTAGAAGCTACTAATAACAGGATGTAGTCTCCTCTTGTCCAGACATTTAAACTAATCCCCTACTGAGTACAGACAACCTGTCAACAAGGAAAGCGCAGGACAGAAGCACTGAGAAGCASCTATTAGCTCTGAGGAATATACCTCAAACAGCCGGATTTCACTGCTAGATCACTGAATCCTGATGGTTGTTAGAACAGAACCAGTGGGATTTCTTTGATACTGCAAACAGGCTTTCAGGAAAGTAAACCCAGCTCTCCTCCTTCCCTGGGACTCACCATCTAGTTTTCCCAAGAAGTCTGCTATATTAAGCTATGAGGCAGCAATGCTGGCTGGGCCACTTTTCCGTTGGGTTTGGCCTCCCTTGAGAGTTGCTCCATTCTTACATATCTACAGAGAAACTGCTTGTTCTGCCTGGCTTTCCTCAGTTTGTGTGTTCAGTTGTGCCTTTAATTTCACACAGAACAGGCCAGATTTTGCATGATGTGGGCACAGACCTGTATGATTTCAGTTCTCAATCACATTTCTTTGAAATTAGAACCAGCTTCCTCTTGCTCTCCTCCTAACATTTCCTAGATGATTTCCTGACATTTTCTTGCACTTTTCCATAGACTCCCAAGTTCACTATGTAACTCCCTCCCAATATGAAAAGCTCTATTATTTATTCCTAGTAATGGCTCCTAGGGTACTGATTAATGAGTGTTGTTTTTTTTTATATATCTGCCATACTTTTATCAACTTCTAGACCAAAGTGGAAAATTTAGGGACAAAATGGTGAAGGGCATTGTAGCCAATGGAAGAAAAAACTGGATTAAGACTCCAGAATGAAAGCCTCTCCTTACCTACATGTCTGCTGCTGTCAAATTACAGTGCCTTTCTTACATGAGGAAATAACTGGAGCTAGAGACTTATGGCACAGCCCTCAGAAGAGATACAGCTCAGCTGCTAATGAAGCAGGTGGGAAGCACGAGTGAGCCTGAGCAGCCACCGAAGGAAGTTCAGTGCCTGAAAAGAAGGTCTCACACTATAAAAGAGAGGAAGGGGGAGGTGTAATGAGAGACATGGATGACACTGGAAACTTAGGAGTTGTACGGCTTCTATGTTATACAGCTCTACACAGATACATATGTATCTTACACATGCACATATTTATACACACACACATATATATATACACACACATATATATGCATGTGTGAAATGTATATACATTCACATTTATATATCTATCCTTAGTAATASAAGGATTAAGCTGCCAAAGCCTAAAAAAGATATTTGGCACCCAAGTCCCATTAATTTCAAAGATCTACAACTCATTTCATAAACTAATACAGGCAAAGTTCCTCAAAAGTTTTCCTCCTGACATTTCTCAGAGTGCCTACAGCATCACAGTATTCCGAATCAGTTCTGATAAACTCATACACAGGCAGTCCTCTTCTGAGTGATGTAACAGCAGTCAAAATACATGCTGGCAGGGGCGGATTCAGGTGGGTATTAAACAAAAGCCAAATGTGTTTTGTGAAAATCAGGGACGAGATCTTGCCTTGGTGGTTCTTGGTTATATATATGAGTTACTCAAACTGCAGCTCTAATAGCAGTAATTTTGTATTACAGAGTATCACTTTATAAGGATTTCACAAGACTTTCACATGGTGTTTTGCACAATATTTTTCAGACAGAGGCAATGTTCACACTGAAACAGACACAAGCTCACTCTGCCCATGCTTCAAGCCAACTGGAAGACATGTTAAATGACAAGCGTTACCCCAAGCTAACATGCCATGTCTCATATTAGGTCAAACTGGGCACTGAATTAACTGCATCCACATGAGGCCTGGTCAGCTCAAGACAGGGTGAGATCACCTCTGCCTGTAAAATACTACCTGGCAACTCAGCCAGAGAGTTTTGCCTGCATGAGCAATGAAGTTGTAAGGGGTCTTGTTCCAYTGTTGCTCTATTAATGCCAAACCTCCCCCAACATACCAGAGAAAACTCAGATCCACTGATTATAAAATTAAAGGAAAAAGACTGGGAAACTGTTTTACCTGTAGTAAATACTGAAATTGGAAAAAAAATTGCCTGCTAAGAACTCATCTGTTTTGTTCATTATAATGGAAAGTGTGACAAAATTCTTTGATGCAATCCTACTGGAGCTACTGGAGCAGTTTTATATTTTGTCTCTATAAATCTTAATCATTACAMTACAACACAGTACTTGGTGCCTACTCTATTTTCTTTGTACAAGGCTCCAGTATGAGAGTAAAGGAGGGATCAGCTGAACTCTGCAGTGTTTCTCTTCCAGCCCAAATYCTCTGGGCAAGGTGGTGTGAAAAGYGCCTGTGGAGTCAGTAGCAAGTTGTGTGCTTACCCCTCCACCGCATGGGAGCCTGTCCACTGGGGCACTGTGTAAAGCTCGGTCTGGTTAGTCACCTGCAGCAGCTCTCCTGCCATGGCTATGCCCTCCAGATGACAGCAGGATCTTGAGGTGGAGGAAGTGGCGAGATGTTTATCTGACATTCCTGAGATCCCTGGAGTTTAAGAAGCTTACACAAAACCATTGTTTTGTGTAGGTGAGGATGAAAGCTTCAGGTTATTTCCATATCCCCACTGTGAGGAAGATATTTTAGTCTTCAAGGTTATTATATATTATTCAGTGAGTTCTGCCATCTTTCCCCAAATAGTATTTTTGCTCAACTATGCAGCTGGCCAAATATTGCAAAAAAAGCATTAGTTGAAAAAAATATTTGACAGGAAATAGAATCTCCTTTTCTCCAACTAATGCACTCAGCAAATTACAGCTACTCAGCTTCCTTCCAGCATTTGACTTGACCAAGCATGTGGTAAGACAGGCAAGAACCTGAAGAACTCAAAAGGTTCATTATCACCAGTATTAAGAGTCCCTATGTTCTTATATCAATAGTTAAATCTTGCCCTTAGTAAGAAATTGTCCTTTTTTCCTGACTGCTATAAGTTGTCTTTTGCAAAATAGTCCTCTTTACATAGCATAGTGATATTTTCAAATTTTCATGTTCAGCTTTATGTGCTATATGAATACTGCCTGACAAGGAAAAACCTGATATTTTTAATACACAGTAGTTTCATTCTTAACTGGATTTAGCACAGAAATTATTTGTTGTTTTTCCTTTTCCTGGCTGGATTGTCATAGCTGTTGCCTTCTAACTTTCTTGCTTGCTTTCCATCTTTTTTACCACTATCCAGTGTCCTTCACTATGATTTTACTATGATTTGCATTATGAGATTGTTTTTTGCCAGGCTTTTACTAACCCATTTTAACTTTTGCGCCCACCTAACAATATTTTTTTTTTCCTCCCAACTTTCAGCTGCAGTGACATCCCAGAATCATTTGTTGCATCATCCACTTACTTGCATCTATCCACATCATTTAGTAAGAGTCTTCATGCTTCTGCTTGTGTTCAAACCTTATTGAATTTATACATAAGATACTCAAGGTGCCATTTTCAGAAACAAAACCATCAATGGTTAAACTTAGTGAGAGGTAGGTATGGGRAGCTTTATTCCATTCTTATATAAATGGATGCAATTTTGGAATGAATGCACTGAAGCCAGTGGTGTCACCTATGCTTTACACTGTGTAACAGAAAAGATCACGGACTCCCCTTGTACAACTAGGTTGTGATTACAGAATTCCTGTCTGTAGGAATACAGAAGCCTTATCTGAGTGTCTTCAAAAGACAGCAAGTCTCCTAACTACCTGCAGGACTAAGAGCCTGACCCCTGGCGTACCTCAGGGTGAGTGGATGGATTCTAATAGACTTCAACACACTTTGTATTGACTTCAAATTCAGATTCCCCTGTTTGCCACAACTTCCCCAAACACTTTCACTACATAAACTTGCTTTTAAGACATCTTTCTCTGAACACAGATTGAATATACATCTACAAGACACTTCTTTGGATTCAAGGTAAAGCACCTGGATACTGTTCTGAGGAATACGATACATAACATCTTAATTTTCATTCAAACACTTCCTGTTCATCTTCATGGAGGACTAACTCATATATTAGCTTTAGGATTTGATAAGGGACACATTAAACAAACACCAATGCCTTTATCATAAAAAGCTGACTCTCAACCAGATAAGTACAGCACTGCCTACAAGTTTAAGTATTACTATGCAGCCTTCGCTTGCGGTGGTAYTCTTTTCCTACAGCACGCAATTTTGGGGGAGGAATGTATAAGCATATCTAATACAGTAACTTACAGGGAGATTTCAATCACATTGTAGTAGATAACGAATGAGACATTTCTTATGCCAGCTCAGCTATATACAATATTGCTTCCCCTCCTTAGAACTTGGCAAAAACTTTGGGTTTGAGAGACCATTTTGTTACTTCACTATCATGCAGTGATGAAAGAAACAACACTTTTAATTGTTTTCTATTGGCAAGGTAATGAATTATTCCCCTGTAAAAATAGGAGGCAGCAAAAGAAGGAACAACATGAATATTCAGCAATAAAAACAGTTGTCAAAAATGTGACAATCAGTAAAATCAATGTAAAATTTAGTAATAATTGACACTTTCAGTTTTGCAAAAACTCTCACCTAATACTCTCAGCTAATCAGCCTTACTAAAGCTGAATAGTTCCTTGAAATTAGTGGGGCTTCCTGTGGTCTAAGCTTCTTCTCAGCATGATATAGACAAGCAAAAAAACACAGTGATTTAGAAAGAGATTTTGAAGTAGATCTACAGTAACTCCCAAGGAACTTCTTCTGATTAAAAAAATAAAAATTAAATTAATTAGAGGGGTACAAAAAGGTCACACTTGGCTGAAAACAATAGAAGTTTCCACAGGATTTTGCTAACTTCCTTACCCTGCACCAAACAAACTCTTACTAGATCTTCCAGTTTATAGAGAAATTTTCACTTCCTGAAGATGATTTTCACACCTTTTCAAACCAGGTTTTTATCTCAGTATTTTTAAAACCAGAGGCATAGCGTAAAAAAGCCAGAAATTGCCACTCAGATGCGCTGTCTAAATGTAGTAACACTTTCAGAGTTTGGCTTACAAGCTCCTCTTCAAAGAGTTCAAGCTTCAGCTGCTCAAATTCTGAACTAAAACACTGAGAGAAATTATATCACTCATGTTGGCCAWAAATACCAGCAGCTCTGTCATTCATTTAGAAGCCAATGTATTTTTCCACAAAACTTGAGAAAAATGCCAAACTTCAGCCTGCCACTGAGGAACTGTCCTCTTTCATGACAGCCTCACTCATAATCAGCGGGGCTCTGAACCGTGACTGGGGCTCTCAGATACCACCACAGCAAACAGTAAATAGGGGAAACAACAACACGTTTTCCCTTGGAGAATTGCCTCCAGGCACTTGTCTCACAGCGATAAGCAAGCATCCAGACAACCAGAGACACAGCCTGTACTGCTCTTCGAACAGTTCATGGGGGCCCAAGTCTCACGAGGGGTGAAGGAAAAGACCTGTCTCCCGAGGCCCCCTGCTACACACACATCCTTGCCTGAGCGCAGTGCTCGCCGCTAGGCCCTCGCTGTTCAGCCTGCCCTGCTCTCGGAGCGACTCAAACGGAGGAAAAGCCGGAATCAAGAAAGGCACTGCTTAGGTACGGGCAGCTCACTTGCACGGTGTTTGCCATAGGTTTTAGTGCGTCCTCCCATCGGCCCCTCAGTTCAACGGCGCTGGCTGTATGCGAGCACCACTGTCTAACTCGGGGAGCACTGCTGGAACAGGTCACCTGTCAGGCAAAAGCAGCACACTATTTCAGTAAAACTAGCACTAATTTAGAGCCTGAGGTAGTGAGAAAGAAAGGATAGGTACTATTTTTCCCTAAAGCAGGTAAATACCTATTAGAAAGCTGTTTCCGAAGGCGTAAGACAGACTGTTCAATGGCACATGCCAACAAAGCCCAGAGCATCCAAAGCAGATTCTGCTCCACGAACAAGTAAATAAGCTCCCTGCAACCTAAGCAGCACTACACCCAGCTTTCGGCTCCCCTCTGGTACAGTCTCCCCAGGAGCCAGATTTATTTTGCTTAAGGGTGAAGCAGCTCTGTTCTCACAGGAGAGCTTCACTTCCTGCTTTGGGAAAGCTAAGTAGGTTGATTATGTCTGCTGTAGCCCCATAAATCCACGTCCACTGCTGCCTCAGGGAGAGCCATTGCTCCTCTGGGTGATTTCCTGCCCCATTTAGAGAAGATGAACAGCTGGTTACGGGCGTCACAGCTCCAGCAAAGCACTTGCCGCTCGCCTGCTGCCGCTCCAGTAACAGRTGTCTGTCAGCCAGAGCCCAGGAGGCAAAGCAAGGCAGCTTTTCTTTTGCRCCAGCTTTTTCAGGCCAAAAGACAAAATGGCAGCCTGGCTGCGCTTTGGTAGTTGTCTTCCTGAAGACAGGAAGCAAAGCAAAGAAGCCAAGTTTTAAACCTGCTCATGAACATCAAAGACCATTGTAATTYGCACGCACAAAACAAAATACAGAACCCAAGAGCTGAGATGGAGCAGATCCTCTGCTAAAGACCGGCATGGAGAAGGAGAGAGCGTGACTCAAGCCAGACGAGGTTCACATGCAGTTTACTCGTGGGCCCAGTGTCAGGGCCACGTCAGGGGGCCAGCATCGCTGCTCAGGGTGAGCAGCACGCCAGCGCCAACAGCAGCGGCCACGGTGCTGCTCGCAGCACGGCACACTCCGCACCCCACCCCTGCTTCCCCTCCACAGCAGCCTGCACACTGCCAGCAGGCAGCGCACACCTTGACCTTGCCTGCGCGCAAGCACCCTAGGGCATTTGTCTCCAGGGACAGCCTGAGCCTCAGGAAATCTGGGCACAGCCCTCACAATGCASACATACAGGTGAAAACACTAACCATCACGAACAGGTGTGGTCAATCCAGGTCATYACAAAGCTCCAGGAACTACATAGCTCTAACATTTTCTCTGACAACATGTATAGCTCCACTGATACCAATGCTACATCAGTTCATACCCACTGAAAAACAGGTTCAAAATACATTAGAGTAACATTGGTATTTAATAACTTAGTGCTTATAAGACCTTTTAAGACACACAGTTTTGCACACACACGGCAAGTGACCAATGAATATAGAGTACAGAATATACATATATCCTTTATACCAGTGCAGAAACCTCACCACAAGTTCTAAACAATCCAGTTTAACTTTCACAGCTGGACATGTCAAACAGACTACAACCAGCAGAAAAGAAACACCTACAAATGCAAAGAGCAGATTAGAGAGGCAGCAACAGCAGCTGAGAGAACCATCTACCACAGCTGTGAGATAGATCAAGGGAGTTGAGAAAAGCTAAGTACAGTTTCAAACTTTAAATGTATTATACAAATAAATAGGGCATTACATGGCTGTGAAAACATTGATTTTCTTTCCTGCTTKTTAGCCATGGACCCTGTGACATCACCTGTGGCTAGTTCTGCCAATCATGCTGTTGAAGGGCCTGAATGTAGAGTAAAAATAAATCAGCCTCTTCCCATAGCTCAGAGGGAAATTTTCATGTATCAGTGTTTGTGAGGATGTATACATCTGTTTTTCAGCAAACTGTCATAGCAGTATTAAAACCTAAACCTATTAATACAGGAGTGCTCTGTGATTCAAAGACATGCCTCACTTGTAAATCTCTCCCTCCAATTTATGCATTCCCTAGAACTAAAACAAGTACAACCACAGCAGAGTTTGCGCAGCCAGGAATGAATTTCTGTTCTGCAGTCCAACATAAGGAATGCAATAAACAACATGTGGACAAGACCTGCAGTATTCTCTAGGGTTTTAGATCACAGGTCAGCTCTCACCCRGGGGTGCTGGCCAAACACTTTGACAGCAGTAAGTGAAGCTATCCATTAGGAAGTGGCTCCTAATAAAGAGACCCAAAAAGGTCATAAGATCAAGAATTTCTCCAACTCTGTCATTCTCAAACAGCACAAGGGTCTGTCTGATCAGGCAACCTTTGCCCACACTGCTGAGCACTCGAGGTGGCAGGATCTCCCACCAGATGAAGGAAAAGATCTGCATTTACGCATACTCTGTGGGTTTCAGGCAAAAAAACGCTGTATCAGTGGAGAAAGTGAAAGCCAAGCATCTGGTCTCTGTGATCACGTGGGCAGAAGGCGGCTGTACCAGCTAGGGGAACAGCAGCAGGATCTTCGTGCCCAGCRGCATCCCAAGCCCTGCTGGTTTTCCTTGTGTTGAACTCCTTGCTTAAAGGAAATTCTTTTTATCCTGGGGCTTTCTGGGTCTAGCAAAATCATCCATCTCCAACTCTGCTGGACCATCCCTGGGACATGGGCTCTGCTGTCTCTCTGCTATGGAGCAGCAAAGCCTGAAGATGAAATCCTGGCCCTAAAAAAGCAGACAGTAGCTTTGGCAAGGCCCCGTTCATGGCAAGGTTTTGTCTTGACTGTGTGGGGTGAACCTCAAACATACTGAAGTCAAACAGGTTGCTTGTTAACCCAAATATAAGCCTGCTGCTGGAGACTCATTGGGAAATCTACCTCTTTCTGCCACTCCCATCCTGAAAGGACTGCAGAGGGAAGGGAGCCTGGAAAGGAGTAGTGCTCCCTTGGCAGCTGGTGGAGAGAAAAGGAGAAGAAAATGAAAGGGACCAAAAGGACTAACGGAGAGGRGTGAAATGTGTTTATTTTACACATGGTGTTCTACCATCATTGGAAAGCATTTTCCTTAAAAAGGAGGCAAATTGCAATGCAAAGAAAAGTTGGTGATTATAATCCTCTATGGAAGCCAGGGTGCTGAACTGTGCCTCCGTGTGCCCTGTAGCTTGCGGTCACCCTCCAAGACAACAGCTCCCAGCCTCAGGCTTCAGTCATTCTAGCCTAGGAAAGGAGATGGGAAGTAGAGTTTGTTCAATGATCTYCTGAAGGCTGTCAAATGGGAGAATGTGTTTGCCCTGCAAGTTGGAAATCGGAACAACACACTTCAGGGTCTGAGTACTCAAGAGGATTGCATTAGTCCTGAATCCTACAAGAGCTCTAAGCAGAAAGCTGAAATAAAGAACAAATAGCAAAGTTGCAGCAGTTAGCTGTAGGGCTGCCAGGTCTAAGAGCAGTGGGGAACAGCAGGCACAGCAGGACAGTATGCAGGCGAACAGTGAGCCAGTGCAGCAAGGAGAGCGACTGGTGGAGCAGAAGCATCACCCACAGCAGCATCCCAGCAACCTGAACCAGGCCTCACTTCTTTGCAGGACTAGAGCCAGAAACCAAGACCTGACACCCCCAAACTGTGAGGTTTTGCTGCTGGAAGGAGAAGCCACTTAGATGCCTTGAATGGGACTATGAAACAGAGTACTTTAGAAGTAACTGCATTTTATGTTACTTATTTGCTCTTCACTCAAGATTTTATTTGCCTTTAATAAAGTATTATTTGTTAAACCAATTGATTCACGTTTGGAAGTGAGGAAAATTAGCTTACTAAGCACCAAGTAGTGTGGTTTAATTTTCCTAAATTTTCAGGTGGGAGCTCAGACCAGTGTTTTACTCACAATCCCTCTCAATTTGAGCAGTACTTTTGCAGCTGCCAAATGCTGGCAGAGGCTTATAACATCTATAACACTAGAATATTCCCTGATAACTAATGCCCTGTAACACTAGGTAATATTGGAGAATCTTATAACGTTACAGTCATTGGGCTTTTTTAGCTGCTCCATAGAAGGCAGGCCACAGAGCCTAGCTCTTTTATCTTGGTTAGCTGTATTTTAATTAGAGACAAGAATACCCTAGATATACATGGCAGAAATTAAACTGAGGAGCTGAAAAATGTGTGGATGATGAGATGCAAAATGGCAGTCAGGAGGTGGTGGTCCCTGAGATAGGCTGCCAGAGATTCCCACAGGAGACACTACTGATTCCCTCCATCAGTATGCCAGAGAGCTTTGGTTTCCACAGATCAACAGTGTTAAGCAGCTTTCTGGAAGCACTCACCAAGTCTCTCATTTTCATGATTTAGAGAAGGGAAAAAACAGTTGCAACATGAATTCTCCTCTTAAACAGAGCCAGGGGTTGAAACACCTACTCTTTCCCACTGTCAAGGATTCCCAGTGCTCTTAGGCTTTGATATTGTATGAGGTACCAGAGCTCAAAGTAGAAGATCAGTGGTGTCCAGCCACTGGTGCTGTCTTCCCCTAGCTATGCTCTTCAACTGGCTCTCCCCACTCCACGGATATCTGTGATGTGCCCAGCCGCCAAGCCAGAATACTGTTCCCAGTAGCACAAGGTAGAAGCAGTTAAACCACCTCCATTTACACTCTTTCTCTCAGTTCTGCAGATACATGCACTGACTATATGGATATTAACATACCTCTTGTGAGAGTCTAGAGGAGCTGAGTCTTTGGGTCTTCAATCTCTCTCTCCTGTTTTTGGTTGTTACTGTTGTGCCATACTGCAATGTTATGCCAAAACTTCACAAACCCTTGTTGCTTTCAGTGATGACTTGGCACTGCATTCCTCTCRTAGCTCTGGCATACAAAGCACTAGAAGACTGCAACTTTTGGTTTAAGTATCAAAATGGGTATTTCATTAAACAACCTTAAAGACCATCCTCCTCTCCTTGCCATTGTAATCCTTCTATTTATAACACTTCYACCATCTAAAATTTGCCAATTCTAAAACACATTTTTCTTCTTGCTATGAGAACAGCTACTCAAAGTGAAAATATCAAGTGAATGTGACTCTGTTTCACTGACATCAGAACAGGAACAGAATCTAAGACTAAACAAAGAAAATTTGTCATCTGTCCTACCCTGCAAAAGAGTGGTATGATACACTGAGGTCCATAATGCTCCTTACAACACAGCTCCTTTTTGTATGTTTGAAACACTGCACTTTCAAGGATAATATTTTTCCCCATTCACAATAAACAGAATAAAATGGCTTTGAACAAAATTGCCTAACATAACAAAAAGTTGCAGAGCCATTGTTACAACTTCAAACATCCACCCCATTTCCTACTCCATCTCAATGCAATTGAAGACACCTTTATGCTGTAATGATCGAACTAYTACAATGCACACACAGTACAAAAGCTAAGAAAAGCATCCAGGGTGTTATTAAGTGTCAGTAGAAAAATCTTACAGCACTTAAAGTATCCAGTTATTTTTACCTGGGGTTCTGGTGATTAACAGGCTGTGAATGTCAGATTCATCTAACTCGACCTGAAAGTACAGGAGAGAGAACTCAGGAACAGTTCCTTAGCACCACTTACTGAAACAACACAAAAGTAAGAATTATTATTATTGCTAGTTCCACTATTGTACTCCAGTTCAACTGAAAAGCTGCCCTCCAATAGCACAAAGGTGACTCAAATGCCTCAGGAGATGAAGTAACCAGCTTTACTCTCCAGTTTAGCTTGTAAGTTCAGCACCTTGTAAGATGAAACTCTTAACAATCAACATTCTTTGTATTCTTGACATATGCAGGTACTTTTAATTCATAGCTGTGCCTTCTCCCCCCATGAAAGAAAGCGCCTGAGTTTTATGACTATCAATTCAAATAAGAAAATGGTGCAGACTGCTTAACATGCCTCACCACATACTATCAACAGACCACATGCCTCCCAAGCAAAGCACCTTACCAAAGTGGGAGAAAGTATCTGCTTCAGGAAAAAGTGTGTAGTTGGGAGTCACTTTTCAGTAGAACACATCTTACCAAATGGAATATTATTTACACTTAATGTCTTCCGTTAGGTGACAAAAATTTTTATGGCATTAAGTCTCTTCTTATTACAGCACTGGAGTTATCTCACACTTGTAATAATTAGCAGCACTTTTTTTTTTTTTCCCCTTCCTCAGCCTGTACTTTCGAGTTGTCTAAGCAACAACTACTGAACTATTACGGTCTGCTGACCTGCTTGGAACAAAGCAAGGCAGCCCCCAGCAGATAAGAAAGGAAGACAGCTGCAGTGATTGGAATTTGTCACTGTGATAAGATTCACCACARACTTATGTGGGATGCTACATAGCACAGACAAAATCCAAGGACATATTAAAGTTCATTCTCTAAATTTTCTCTTCTGCTTATAGGTGGGGATCAGTTCACAGGATTTCTCTTTCCTCTCCTGTTACAGATCTTCAAGGTCACTTACCCAATGGGGACCATGGGTTTAAAACAGAGCAACAGCAAAGTTTCACCCCAGCTGAGAGTACATCTGTGCTACGTGCTAGGGACAGCTCAGGCCACTAAGACTTCAGTATAGCAATTTTTTGGAATTGCAAAGTTTAACATGAATCACTTTTTGTTCACATAAAGGCAACATCTTCATTCCACAGATCTTGCACTCAAAATCACAGCATACCCAGTCTGTGCATCTTTTCTAAGATTACTGTTGCATGTTGAGCAGTATAAAGTCACAGTACAGTTATTTTGCCGGCAAACAGCACCTCAGAGCTGCCATGGCTGATCCCACACCCTCTCTTATAGTTTGCACGTCCACGCTCCCAGGACAGCCARCATTTCAGTCTCTCCTCCTCCTCTGCCCTGGTGAGTGTACAAGCAGCGAATATCCATTGGTCTGTCCCTTATGCATAACTACTGAAAGCATGGACACTGCTGGGAATCAGAGGCTTATATTGGAAATGTGCACTACATTTAGGAAGCCTTCAAATGATGTATTATATAAAAAATGCAATTATCTTGATTTGAAGTGTGTGTACAAGACAGAGAGAGACTGAGAAACAGCTACTCCCCTCAGATAAAAGCTTCCCATACTGCAGTGTCAAGGTCATCATCTGTACATAAGTCATAGACGCACACATTGAAGCTGTCAGGCTGCTTTTTCATGAAGGAAATTTAGTGCCAGCAAAACAGGCTGACAGCGCTGCAGACTGAAAGCCTCTATCCTCTGCACGGCCTGAATGATGAAAAGCACAGCTCCCAGCAGCACGGCCATGGCCAGACAGTGGCAGCCCTGTGGGGAGAGCCCTGGCTGAGCCCCGGTCCCACGGGGAGAGGCAGAGCTCCCTGCTGCAGTAACAGGGTGTGGTGGTGGGGGGGTCCTTTGTCTTTCTTTTTGTTAACGAATAAATAAAATAAGAGGGGTTTTGTTTTGTTTTACCTTCCACAGGGCAGAGTTAAAGGTGTGGCATTCTGGAAAGGGATGCCTTGACAGCAATCTGCATGACATGCAGAGAAACCTCTACGCAACTATTGTTAGAATTTGTTAGAAATGCATATTTTTGAGCTTACCGATCCTCCAGTTTCRGAGCATTTGCCTCTATATCCATGAGGACATTGGAAAGACTCTGTCCCAGCAACCGGCCAGTCTCTTGTAGCCCCACGAGCTGTTTCCTCCAGCTTCCCCCAAGCCCTGGAGACAGGGCACCTGTCTTTGCAGGCCTCCCTTTGAGCCCTGACAGGCTCCTTCTCCATTCCTGAATACATACAAATTAAAAAACAGAGGGTGAGACAGCAATGATCCAAAAGGCTGTGCCAGCAGAAGTGATGATGGAGAGAACTAAACTGCGAAAAGGTGATGCAGTTTACCAAATCATTGCAATTTACATTAAGATCAGGATGAACACAAAAGGCAAAATACCAAACCCCCTCTCAGAGTCAGGACTGCAGCGGCTTGTAAAGGATAAGCGGGCCATCAACAGTGCTGAAAAGGGGCTGCAAGAGCAAGCAGCAACCAGGACAGGCAGAYGTGTGGGCAGTGGGAGCTCAGCCCCCACAGCCCTGTGCCCTTAAGTGGTTCCCGGAGGCTCCTTAGCTGACTTTTGCCGTCTCCACCCCATCGACCATGGGGGCTGCAGGCAGTCCGAATAGTTCACCCTTCAAACTTCACCACCAGAGTAAGCGATCCCAGCATGGCCTGCTGTGTCGCGAAGATGCCAGCCTCTCTGGGGCTCGCTCCCACCACCCAGGCCCCTCCAAAGGGGAGGGATCCAGAGGCTCAAGCCACCCAAGGGGACAGCACTGGGCAGGTAACCAGGCTCCCCTTCCCGCCAGCTCATCTTCTCCCAAGCCTTTTGCCCACATTTCAATTTGACCACAAGCTGCTTGGGGCAGAGGCCCACCTTACTACATGGGACACAAATGATAAAAAATGACCAGCACTCTGGCAATGGTTCTTCCAGGGCTTTCTATCCAGTGGCAGCATTCCCCTCATTAAATCTCTTTTTAATACTACCCTGCTGAGACAGCAACTTTCAGAGGTTGTGCATTTTCTGGCTACATTTCAAATTCTGTCTGAAAGCAATTAAAAGTGCTAGCATGGTGCTGAGTTCCCAAGGACCCTGGCCTTGTTTAATAGGTTGAGACTGCCAGGGTAACACAAGTGCGTGTTCACGTTAGTGCCTTGGATATTTGTAAAGACAGTCTGGTCATGATGTGGTACAGAAATACCTAAGAAACCAAAAGAAACAGACTTGCATACATTCTGACAAACATGAAAATATTTTCTTCTGTCTTAGCCTTTATCATCCAAATCCCAGAGAACTCACAGGGACAGAAATGTGGACAGGAAAATCCCCTGTACCTGTTTCTTCCACCTTGTTCTGTCTGTCAGGTATAGAGAGTTTGCCCCCACCTTAAAGGGATCAGCTAGTAGGACAGGACCCTACATCCATGAATATCCATGATTGTCTTGTAGTCCCTTTTTGTTTAAGAAAAGAAAAGAAGAGCAATGATACATACTTTGCCTTCATCAAGGCTTTTTGGACACTGTCTTTACAGACATAATCAGAAAAAAAGAAAAGGAGTGCAAAAGTTCAAGACTGTCCTCAGAGAGTAGTTATCCGTAGTGCACTGTCAGACTGAAAGGATATTTTTCATGATGATCTGTCTTGGGTCACTTTAACATTTTCATAAATAATTTGGATGATGAAAAAGAACATGCTTACTAATTCTGTAGGTAACAAAAGCTTTAAGAAAGTTTGAAGACAGAACTAGAATGAACATGATCTTGACAAATTAGAACAGTCTTAAAAACGTAATCCAGTGAAGCCAAATGCCATGGCCTACACTTACTTAGGAATAAGCACCTGTATGAGTGGGGAAAGACAAGGCAACAGTAGTGCAAGAAAGTATCTAGGATGTTTGTAAGGAAACATAAAATTAATAAGAGAAGTTATGGCACTGAAAAAAAGACATGCATCATAAAATGTGGTATCTATAAGAAATCCCCGTGGAGTAACAGTAACAATCACCCCAGCAGTCCTTAGACCTCAGCTGAAACACTGCATTTAGAAAGCTATGGGCCAACTGAAGAGCCAAGAATGTCAAAGAAATAGAAAACATGACACGATAAACCTATCAGAATTTTTCCAACCTCCTGCACAAAGAAGACTGAAAAAAGGTTAAGAGCTGTGAGATACGAGAAGGACTTCCCAAAACCAGGAAGGAATAATCTAGTCTCTGTCTACCTGAGGAAGGGGAAAAAGTAATGAACTAATACGTCAACAAAGAGAGTTAGGCTGACCATCAGAAGGGGTGGGGGAATGCCTTTAACAGTGATGGCCAAGAAGCACTAACGAGGTTGCTTGGGGAGGCCAGGGAATCTGTCACTGGTAGGATACTGGTAGGAACAGGCTGGACAAATCCCTGCCAGAAATGACACACATATAGCTGGATGAGGTGGTGGGACTAGATGCCCTGAAGATCTGTGGCAACACTGAGCCCCCAGGTCCCCTGCCGATGCTCCAGCCGAGCACTGCTGCAGGAGCACGAGGAGAGGGCACACTGCCGAGTGGCCACATCCCCGTCACCATCAAGGATCTGGTCAGCTCRCTGCTATGCTCCATGTGCAGGAGTCACAACGTCCAGCAAGTTCCTGAGAGGTTGACCAGCACTCAGAGCAACACTGCTTAAAAACATACCCCTCTTCCCAGAACTATGAACAACCTCTGTGTTAGAAATGTAAAAACGCTTTCAGAATTAAGTCTCTGACTGGCCACAGGAAATACTAAATGATATAACCTGGCTTGAAGGGTTTATGTGAATCCAGCCAAAACTTTCTGAAGTGGATGCCTCAGATTGGGCTATTAAATCCTTATGCTGAAGCCTAAATCAGTGGCCTCATTTTCAAACTCACACTGAGTACTCAGCAGCTCCTGTAGAGTTTAAGAGGAACCAGTGATTGCTTGTCACATCTGAGAACTCATGCCACTTTGGCTCTGCAATGTGGACCTGAAAGAAATTTTCTATGCAATTTTTCACAGTCCTAATCCTGGTATTTTGTGAATACTTTTCCTATCTTTTTTCTAGGCCATTATTTTCTTTGTAATATAAAAATAAATATTTTTTACATTAAAGCAAATCCAAAGTTCCAACTCTGGAAAACTTCAAATGGTGCAGAACTTCAGGCCGAGAACTACACAGCTCTTGAAGATTTTACCACATCAAACACAGTTTACACTCCTACACCTCCTTCCGCATTCAGAATTATGTTTTGACTTTCATTATAATCACATTCAGTCCCCAGTCCTGCTTTGGAAATTTCATGGCAGCAGGCAGGGACATACCTGCCAATGCACAGCACCCATCTTTAGTTAAGGCACATGCAGTCATTAATGCTGCAACCAAGAAATGGCTGCACAAAGCTTGTGGCCCAGAACCCACAACACTCTCTTCATTAAAGACATGCAAAAAAGAAATACAGAATACAGCCTTAAATGGAGAGATTTTGTAACTGTCATTTTCCAAGAAATACAATGATGACTGTTTTGTAGCTTAGCAATAGAACAAGTATGCTGCAGGCATATACCTGTAGGAAGGACAAGTAGTTGTGGTTAGCTACAAATATAAAAGAACAAGAAAAATTAATTTTGCCCCAAACTTTAAATATTTTATACAAAATGCCTCATAAACACATCATTTTGGGTAAGCTGTGAATGGAAATTCCCAACTTTACCCAGAATTCAAACTGCAAGAACACAAGTATTTCAGAAATTTTGCCATGAGGATGCACAGCCAATAGCAGATGCCTGGAACAGTAATTAAAGCTCAAAAATATGAGAACAAAAGGACACACTAATGATTTTATGCTATTATTAAGGAGAATATGACATATGTGGTGGGATTACTCTCCTAACTTTGGACATCTAAAAGGCAGACTTCTGCCTTGGAAGTTGCCACCCTTGTTTGGCACCGTAGTCAGAGAGAAACAAGCACGTGGTACTGAATGAAATCAGTTTAACAAGGGTACCAGCATGTGCATAGCAGTGAAAATAAGAGCTTTTACTTGCTTTAATATTTAATATTTTCTTGCATTAGCAGTTGGCTTACTTTAGTTTATTGCATTTATCTTAGGGTTCACTTTTAATTTATTTTCAAGTGTTGGAATTCATACATCCCAAATTTGCTGTCCTTTACCCTTTTTTTCACCTTCACAAACATAATGAACAGTTAAAAGATTTCTATGGAAATACAAATCTACCAGGAAATGGAAATTTTACCTGGCCTAAGCTGCTTAAGCTATCTTAAATGAAGTACCAGTTAATAACTAATTTACAGTATTTTAAAGACATGTTTCTTCAGACATGTTCATTCTGTCCTTTCATTTCCCCACCTAAGAAACAAAATATCTCAATGATATCCTTGAATCATGCTGAAACTGGAAATACAATGAGTACCTGCTCAGCACACTTCCATCAGATACAAAGATCAGCTTCTGTTATTTCACTAATTTCCTCTTGATCACCATTAAAACATGACATTATCATCTTCGCATTAAAAATCCTACCTGCTGATGCAAAAAAATCTTCCCACTTCCAATGAGTAAACCACCCTGAAATGCAGCAGTTATACATTTGGAAACCATTTCCCGCTCTTGCAGGTAACACTCCTGGTTTCTCCAGTCTGACACCACCRTGCAGAACCAGTCACTCAGTGGCAGCAAGCAGGAGACAGTGTCACCATGGCTGGCCAGGTCAGCTGCTCACAGCTGAGAGCCTCCGTCATGCCACCGCTGCTGGGAACACACCATCTCATGTCTGTTCCCGCCACACCATGCTTCACCTTGCCACCATCAGGATAGGGACAACCCACAGGGCTAAGGAGCCATTTCTCACCACATCCATGACAACATGGACTTCCTTAGTTCAGGGTAGAACTACACATATTTCAAGAACTGACTTTGAATGCATTGTCTCTGACCAAGGAAGCTTTTGTTACTGTGAATTATTTTGTCTACAGGTATAATTACTCTGGTTCAAAGAAGAAAGAACTGGCACTGAGCTTCGCCTTATAAGAACTCAGATATATTTCAAGATGCGGAAATAAATCCTGAACTAATTTAATGTATTATCTATTCCAATCAGTGATGTTCAGAACAATAYAGACAATACTATCACGACTTCATAACTCTTCATCAAATAGGGCTGATACGACATTTGTGCTTACCTTTAAAAGCAAGTACTAAATATTGAACGTGACCATCAAGGAGTTATCCCAAGTAGAAGAGTTGGATTTGTGGGCAACTCGAGCCCTGGAGGATGCTGATGTACTAGGATCAGCCCATGTCAGGCACCATACAGACCTCCTGAACATCCACCGTCAGCCACAGGAGGGCAAAGTGAGCATAGCCTAAGAAAAGAAACCAAACTAAGGAAACCAGACCAAGTTAGGCTTACATGTGGTAAAGACAGAAGGTGTCAGGACCAGACAAAAAAAAAATACAGAACATTTCTAGGCATCCTCCAGACCAAAGTTTTTTTTCTACTCCTTTGTTTGCAGCAGGAACCAGCTTAGGAGGAGTCCCAGCTGGAGCAGAGGGGTTCAGCCAGGTTACAGGTAGCCACAGTCAGCTGTGAGGTACCGGTAGAGCCTCTCTGGGGGCCAGACACCCTTCACGCAAGCACCGTCCCAACCGGCAGCACTCTGCACACAGAAAATCAGGTCCCAAAACCTCAGCAGCGTCCAAGCAGTTTGCCAATCTGAGCACTGAGCACCAATTTCACAATAAGCTTATTTGGCCATCACAGACACTGCAGCTATTCATAATTCCCCCTCAATCAAAAACAATTTTATGATTTAAAAGAATATTCATTTTTCATAAAGGCTGGCATCACCCCAGCAATCAGGGAACTTCCTGGCAACCATCCAGATACATCCACTGGTGGCAGCAGTAATTCTTTCTCATTATAATGTTTATATGTGCATAAATCCGAGCCAGGTGAATTCACAATATGCAGTAGAATGACAAATGTATCACATGCAGTGAAGGGTCAAGAAGGTTATTGCAGAGATTCTTCATCACTACATGACAGCATGAATCAAATACACTGTTCTCAAGGTTTTGAGGTTCCCAAACTCATTGCCAAATTTCTGCTAGGCCTTAGCCTTTAACTTTGCCCATAGATTTGCTCTAGTTTTCATTAGACAGATAACAAAGGTAAGCTGTATATGACACTTTTGTAACCAAATTTTCATGTTTTTTAACAATGCACAAGAATTTTTTTTAATGTAAATCTTGTTTTTTCCCTAGAAATACAAGGCTGAGCTGCCCAGCTTTGCTGCAGGATCTGTGGGAAAAAAAGGGTGCTTATTTTATGCATTGGTCATCTTACCTTAGAGCTCTTATGTACTGGGTTTGTTTGTTTCCTTCCCCACTTGGGCACATTCTCTTTTCTCCCTATCAAAAAATCAAGTCTGGGAAGGGATCTGACAGAGCACGAGAGGTGCTCAAGATTTTCATTTGTTCTTTGGATGCTCACATCATTGGAAGGGGGAAATGACTGCAACAGGTCTCTTGCTTTTGTGCTGCCTAATCAGAGCACAGATGTTGTAATGTGAAAGACATACAAAACAAAAAGACTTCAAAATCAAGTAAATGACGTTCTTCACAGAGGGATATCTCAAAGAAGCAAAGCCAGGGGAAGACAAATTCTTTCAGATGCCACCTTAAAAATAAAAGTTGGCTGTGAATAGTTGCCAACTGAATAGCACACCAAAATTACCACATAAATTAGCACCTCCAAATTATTACTTTGGAGGAAACCCAGGTTTCCTGCCAAAAAAATAAAAACATGCACTCTAAAGCCCCAACGTTTTAAAATGTGGGGCTATATATTTTTGTCTTGTGGTTTACAAGCCGGTAGCATCACCATGTCAAGTGCTCTCATGCTTGCCTTTTTTTTTTTTTTTTTTAAATGAAAGCAGCCTCACATTATCACAAGACTCTGGTAGCTTGAGCCTTAAGGAAAATACTGACTATCATGAGACTTCTAGTAAAAGCACAGAACTGTACTGTGAAACACAAAGATGTTTAAACATAGAGGGCTTGTTTTATATATGTTCCATTTGCATACTTGTGCAGGAAACTCATGCCTGGTTTGTTCCCTCAGGTGGCGCAGAGTTGAGTTTTCCATCTTAGAACTGAATTTGCAGTTTCCAGGTGTATTTCAAAAGGAATTTGAAAGATACTCTACTTGTCTGCAGGTATTTCAATGCCATCACTCACCCAGGAACTGAACAGCTGCTACATTAAAGGGAAAGCCCATGAGTCAAAAGCAGAAAAGAAGAAAATGTTACAAACAGACCTGAGCAAAAGGCAGCTTATGATTAAGTCATGAGACTGTAATTAGGGGCGCAAGAACACTGGAATATTCTAACAGAGATTTTCTTTGAGGCTTCCACCTTGGGAAGGCAACAGGCTCTGCCATAAACGCACACAAGATCTATGTCTGTTCTTTGTCACGGATCCCCGACCCCTCGCAGTGCTGGCGCAGCAAGAGGGACGGAAGTAGGGCCGTCTGAAGGAGAGCAGCAGCACTGTGCACATGTCGAAGGACATCTACGCAACAGGTAACCTCTAACGAAGGCTGGATTTTACAGCATTTGGGAAAGAGTACTGGGCATGCAGTAGCCCATCCTGACACATCCAGGTCTGCTATTAAATCACCCCAGTTACATATTTTCAGGCTAGAATGTTTAGATCACAGTTGCAATGGGCTTGTAGATGGGCAGGAGAAACGGGGTGCATGAGAAAGTTTAAGACAAAAACAGAAAGAAGGGATAAGACCAAAGAACCAGGGGAGCAGCAGGAAGTTTTATTGGACTATGGGATGCAAGAATGTGAATATAGACAGAACAAAAGAGCATTATTTCAAAACTAAGGGAGAGACAAGAATGACAGAGCCAGAGATAACAGGAGCCAGCAGGGGAACAAGCTCTGTGGCAGACAGAAGCAGAGGGACACTGCAATCTGTAGGCTAGAAATTCGGAACAGTTTCAGTAACAAAGACTGATACCTAACGGAAAATAGGAGGATGTCAAAGATTCTCTCTATAGCAGGCAGTTTTGAGGAAGATCAGGCTCTGGTCCTCAGTTTGGGTGAGGAGGGGTGAGAGAAACACTAAAAAAATCCTTTTGCTGCTTTGAGGTGTTTTGACTGGCTGAGTTAATTCACTATTTGCATATAATTAGTTTTTGCTGCTAGGTGGTAATATTTGCAATTTGGAGTCTAATTAATCATTAAGGCACTAGAGTCTTTGTACCAACTTTTGAGAAATTCGATATTTAATAGAGGTTTTGCTTTGTGTTATGTCTTTGTTGAAAATAGGCTTGTCAGCAAGGGACAGAGTTGACAGCACCCCAGAGTTGCACATTTATACAATCTTGACCATCAAGTATCTTTATAAGCATTTCAAGTGAACATTTTAAAATCAGACTCTATACTCAGAATAGGTTTCACTAAAACAACCAGTCTATTCGGTGCAGAAATGGATTATAAAAAGCCAAATACACACAAAGGGTATAAAGGAGGGAGTAAAAATAATCCCAGTCTTTACGTGCATGACTGAGGGGCCCAAGTCAGGCACCCTCTTTGTCGGACATAGCCAGTGAGATGGGCTTCTCCAGACGACAACTTAGAGCTTTGCTGCTCTGAGCCATCCACCACCAACAAGGAGGTGCTTTTTTCTCCACCAGTTGTACAGGGAAATTAGGGCAGCCTGCATGTTGACCTCTTCGCGTAGACCCAAAACCAACAATACCATCTCTACACACCTATTCCTGTGCTCTGATTTCAGTCCCGTTGTCCAAAAGGCTGCCACAGGATTTCTCAGAGCCATTCAGCATCTGGGGGCAACTGTCAACTTTCCTATCATTTAGGACAGCAAACACCCCCTTGTGAACGCACAGCTTGGGGAATCCGTGGCAGAATAGGACACCTGTGCCTACAGGTTCAGTTCTGCCCTTTTTTATGGGGAACAAAATGTCATATCTGCTAAAAGCAAGTGCTCCTAATAGGCCAATACCAGGCAGTGCAAAGAGGAAAGAATATGACTCTTGAACTCAGCTGAACTTAACCTAGCTGGCAATTCCTTCCAGCAGCTCCTGCAAACTCGAGCAGAGACCTCATGGTAACCTTCCCGGCCTTTGGGCAAGTAATGAAACACCTTGAATAAACTTGCATTGATCATCTGGGCAGTCAACAGGAATTAAAAGAATAAAATTCATAACAGGAAGGTCTGTGAATATCAAAACTCAAAATAAAAGCCTCAGTTCTTCCTGAGTAAAGTAGACAGAGGAAATGGGACATATTTCTCTCTTACACTGATTTACTAGAACTGCACTTTGCATTTTTGCCATTACCATTAAAATAATGGTTTGACTGACAGGATCTCATTTTTAGTTAGCCAGATCAACCAAGGCACAACATCAGCATTTCTGAAAGCATCTGAAAAAGTAGCCCTCTTCTGCAAGAAAAACTTATTTTCATTTGAAGATTAAAGGTTCCAGACAGCAGCAACATATTTTTATCTGCCATTTCAAAAGGAAGGCATGAAAACATCAGGCTGCACCACATGAGAGATTAAAAGATACAGGAAGACAACTCACAACCAATCTTGCTTCTCATAGGTCTTTCTTCCTTAATCCTGTCCAGCAACAGCCTTTAACAATAACATTTAACTGCATTAATCAAGGATTATTAGCAAGAGATCTTAATGCAGTGTTTTCACCCATTGATCTCAAATGCACACGGTTTCACTATCAAGTGTTATCATCCCCTAATTCACAGATGGGAGAATTGAATGCTTTGAAGCGAAGTGACCCACCCCACTCGACAGAGAGGTCTGCCCTTTGGGTAGGAGCAGAACTTGCCCACTAGACAGAGAAGCTGAGAAAAAATTAACACAAAGGCAAGGTCTGCTCATCAGCTGTGGTGAATAGGGATCACTACAACTTTTTTCCATGGTTTGTCTTCAGCAGCAGGAAAAAGCTGTCACTCTGCTCCAAACTGTGCTGTGCAAGGGGAGACAGCTGGGAAGCGGAGAGAGAGCACGAACAGTAGAAATACCAGAGCATAATCTCCCTCGTTCACCTAACTTCCCTCATCTATCCCATCTGGCAGAAGCCTTGATTAATCAGCAAACATAGCAGAAGTGACAGCATATTAGAAAAGCTGTCTAAAACCCAGTACCTCCACTACTCGTATCCTCAGTAGCATTCTTGCTGGGTGAGGTGTTTTTAACCAAACAATGTTTTCCCAAAGTGTACTGTTTTTCCAGAAAACATTTCAGCTTGGAGATATACAGCTTGCAGTTGAAACCTGCCCTGGGAAAGCAGGAAGGGAGGATGTACAGAGTCTAGGAAGAAAGACGCTTGGTTTTGCAGGTCAGTGCCACAGCTACTGGCATGGGGGACCTGAATCTCCAGCAGTTACATTAACAGCCTTAAGCATCAGGACAAACAGAAGCAAAACTTGTACTGCATTAAAAATACACCCAGTATTTGTACTCCCAAATCAGATGTTTCCATTTTGATGAAAACAGTCCAAAAAGTTTGGTTTTGTTTCAATATGAAAAAGACACAGATAAAAACCTTGAAAGCTGCAGCTAAGAGGGATCATCATTCTTTGAACAGCTCTGACCAGGATCGCTGCCAGGTCGAGAGCATGGAAATGTACCCTTGTAGAAAACATACCTGCACACAGACTGCACCTCTCTCTCATGGACTTCTTAGTCTCCTTCCATTAAGCACTGGAGGACATGAGCATTAATTTCTTCTGTTGGATAGACCTGCAAACAGCTATCTACAGAAACCTGTTTCAAAGAGACAGCTGAATCAAATTTTTTCCAAGCAATAAAGGCAGACTCGACCACCTCACAGTTAAGTACTGGAAACAGTATGACAGAGCTCCTCACCTCATGCTTCTGCAGACTGCTGCAACTCTGCCTCTCTGATTAATGCCAGATTTCCCAGGCCTTTAACAGAGCTCATCTGCAAGCCTTAAAGGACACTTCTACAGCCTGGTCAGCAAACTGTGCAATTGCATATTAACTATCCAAGGACTTGTTAGACTTTCAGCTCTGTTTAGGTCTCAATTTTTTTTTTTTTTAACCAGTCATAGCTGCTGCAGCTGACACCAGACACGAGAGGCTTTGTCACTTCTGCTCAGCATCAGGAGGGTTTTCACTTTCTGTCATAACCACTTAATGCCACACAGAACATGGAGATTAAGAGTTCAGTTGCTTTGCTGTTCTCCCAGCAGTCTTTTCTCTCCAGAAGTTCATTCCGAGTTAGCACAGTTCCCCCACGAGCTCTGCTGCACTAGCAAGGCTGGAAGGAGCTATGTGAGCAGACCCAGGAATCTCACCAGACTGGTGGTTACTCTTCAGAATTGAGTCACATTGCTGGAGTACCCCATCCTTGCCGGCTCTTTAAACAGATGTCTTAAAAGCCGTCTACTGGGCACAACCCCAGAAGCAGCATCACATCACGTGTAGAAGTAACATGCATGACATTACACACCCTCTGGTTTTTGGAATTGCCCAGACTGTTGAGAGTTGCTATAGATATAATTCAGCTTTTAGTATTCCATTTTTTTTCTTCTGTGATCCCAGTATTAGCCTAACACTTGTGTACTCCAATCTTTGAAAAAATGCTCTAGATTTTCTAGATTGCAAACTTGCACCACCTATCGACAAGACAAAACCATTGTTTTAGAGCAAGAAACTTGATATAGAAATTTAGCAATGATCCTTAACAAGGAAACTCATCATTGTACTTCCAGCATCTTACATTTTACAAGCTGTTGCCAGACACTAGTGTGCAGCTGACCTGACAATACACTTATGCCTGCCTACACATCCCCCCAGCCCCAGGCAGCAGGGGTTTCAAGTCTGTCATGGCTGATGAACCTGCAGCAGCAATGGGGAGCCTCCCCTCTGCGAGAAGCTGCACTTTGCAGGGAAGTGTCCCACACCACCTCCACGCGCGCAGTGGCTCACCTCTTGCTGAAGCATTTCTGAATTATTCATCATGAACAGTTGGCAGAGTACTTCCTCCATCTAAAATTAACTTTCATTCTTCTATGTTTTTCAAGTGTTCAAAGAAGATTTCTTCAATTTAATTTATTCTTACTGCATAGGAAACTCTTACCCAGCTTACGCCCAGGTCATTGAGCCTGCAGCAAATGAACATCCATCCCTTGCACCGGTCGCAGACAGCACGGGCATCCCGCCGTGCAGAGTCACTTTGTCTGCCTGCTTGTACAGCAAGCCCCAGGTGTCTGTCACTGCGCTCTCTCAGACACCAGTATCATCACAAACACTACATTATATAATACTTTTCTCCAGCATCATCTGGTCTCTGTGCGCAGCAAATAGCAATGAATATTTTGGGAGACCATCCCAGGTGGTGATATCTGTGGTGAATTCTCCAAATGCCAGTTGCAGCTACAAACACTGACCACCATGGAGAATTAGCACAAGGCATACCAATAAACAAAGGATAATATTTCTTCTTCACATTAGGCCACCACTCATCAGCCTCAGGGCACAGCTACCTGTGCAGGAGGCATCTCAACAACCCTTACCACTCAAGCAAGAGCTGGCATGACTAAGACGGACGTGAATCCTACCTCTCAGGCCGGCGCTGGGATGCTCTTCTTGTGTACTTCCCCAGAGTGGGAAAGCAGATGTCAAACACTTTCAGAACAAGAGTTCAGAAGAAATACAGTATTTGTGGTTAGGCTTTTCCCAGATGATTTAGCTGCTATTCAGAATGCCCCAACTGTTTACCACAGAAATAGTGTGTTAATTCCACTATAATGCTCTGAGCTTCCTGCTGTGGGTATTGTGGATTTGGTTCATATTATAACACTTTCAACTCACAGGCTTCAGCATTACCAGAACATATTAGACTCCTACTCCTTCAAAGCTGTGTATTCACTTGGGAAAGCTGATTTTATTCTCATTTTCCCCATTCTGCCTGGCCCATACTCCACCTCCTACTAGCTCTCTTTTTTTTTTTTCCCCCCTCAAAGAATCAAATCAAGACAATGGTGTCAATTTTCAGATGTGGTCCAAGCATCTATGATGCTCAGGGATTCATTTAATTTTCTTCATAAAAGTGACACAGGGAATCAGAAGGGGAAAGCGCTACTGCATAAATACCCCAACCTTGCACAGTACCTTCCAGTTCCTCATAGCAAATCTATTTTTCAGAGACACACATTAGGTCCCATTTCCATTAAGTCTGATCAGTTCCATTTAAGATGAGGAAATAGAGCCAGCCTGCACCAGCTGAGAGTTTGCCCCAACAACCATAAAACATGCAGAGCAGAATGGAGGGCTGAGCTGCTATTTTCTCCTTTCAGTATCTAAACACCACTTCTCCACCTTCTGCAGTAACAGAGTTTTCCTTCAGCTTCTTGTCAAAGCCTCACATCCATGCTAGGACTCACCTTTCTCTCAGATTACTATCACATGGGTCTGCTTTGATCTCCTTGCCTGCAAACCTCACATCTTCTCTTCAGCTCCCAAATCTTTTCTAACCTCATTAACAATATATTGAAACACGTGTAGCTGTCAGAGGCTAAATATAAACACAAGTGTTGCTGCCGTCAGCTCAGCCCGTGGGCTTGCAGCAGGGAGATCCGAGCTCAAAATCTTCGGCTCAAGAGGAGGGCTCAGCCCGTGGGTGCCAGAGCATCAGAGCAGAAACATCACCTAGAAGGGGAAAGACTGGCCAACATTTTTGCCCAAGTCATGTACCAAAGTCTTCACATCCCTGAGTACCACAAGACGTGGGCAATGAACAYTGGAGAAACCGGAGAGGGCAGAGGGCTTGTCTCAGTCCCGGCCCCAAAGTCCCTGCTGGTTCATGTCCTTCCAAAAAATTTCTTCCAGAGATTTCCACACAGCCCCAAGGTCTTTAACAAGTAGAAGAAAACATGCAAAATGGGAGTGAAAGGTTGGCTGTCCTGAGTTAGGCTATACTATGCACAAGTTCAGCCAAAAGAAATAAAATTTAGGGAGGAATTTTCAGAAATGCTTCAGTGACTTCAGCTGATTTGCCTGAAACTCAGAAATTCTACTTTTTGTGACATTTTGACACTTGGCAATTAGGTGGAGCTTTCCTTCCTAATTTAAACAATGCACAAATCCTTCCAGGGCAATCAATCAGCTGGAAAAAAGTATGGGTCTAGAAAAATTTGAGGGTTTGGGATTTCAAAGTTTAGCTTTGAATTTTATTAAAGTGTAAAACTGCTTCAATACAGTATCAATTAGGAGAGAGTTTGCTGGAGAAAGCCAAAAGTACAATTCATTTGTACTCAATACAAGGTACAGTTGCCCAGAATGATTTTGAAAATAACAGAGACTATTTCAATGATTATGTTATATATTGATGCATCATAAAGGACTAAAATGCAAATGATTCAAAATTCTGAAACTACATTCTCCAAAAGCAAAAAAAAGATCTTTTTTCCTGTGGAAGTTTTCAAAGATAGAGGGAAAAGCCCACTTCCACAACAGAGCTTCTTAGAAAAAAAATTAATGTTTTATTTCAACTTTACTGGACTGATCCACTAGACTTAGGAATTCATTTAATCTTTGAGACAGCCCAAGCATATGCTATATGCCACCAACTCATATGTTATATGCACACACCCAAGGCACATTACCCAGGACTTAGAAGAGACACAGGTAAGATCCAGAGACCGATTTAATTCCTTGTGCAAAGGAAACAGTTTTGTACCAGTTTTGATGTTCAGTTTTACACAGCACAGCATCTTCCAGATAACAACAATCTCCAAGCACCAGTAAGTATTCCATGCCAAAAAAAGTTATTTCTTCAACAGTTTTTAACAAATATGTCATATTTTTTCAACTGATGTCTATTAATATTACCCAGTCCATTAAACTTTGCATGAGCCCTATTTGGAAGGTCTGTCAAATCTGACGTATTTTAATCCATTTTCTTCCAACTCTTTTTGATATATGGAAAAAAAAACCACTGTCTTTCTTCATATATCACTAGTTAATTGCTGAACAACCTATTGTAGCCTGGAAAACAATATTATTATTGAACGTTTCTCACATGTCACTTGCCTGGGACACTCCCTCAAGTGTGATAAGGAAAGCACCAAAGAACATCAGTAATCCAGAAAGTGTTTACTGACTCACATGAGGGCCAGATGCTCATCTTTATTATAATATTATTTATTTCTAAAAATTATGTATAAGACAAGTCTTTAGATATTCAATAATCTGTTTATGGGAAATGACTTTACACAAAACATCAAATGAGTTGACAGCAAATTGAATTTAAAATATGATTTTTTAAAATGTTCATGAAATTCATATTGCTTTAAATATAAATTAGCAACAGTGCCAGGAGGGATGAATGCATTTCACTGCTTGACTGCAGATAATTTAAATGTATGGTTTTACCTACATTCCTTCTATTCATTGTACTTTCCTATTAAGTGGTGAAGGAGCCTCCTTAACCATTCCGTTGCCTGGTTCGCACACATTTCTTGGTCATGTCAGGATGCAAGGGGTACAAGGAGAAATCTTTGGACAGGCAAACTGCTGTACAACAAATGCAAGATGTGAAGTGCTCACAGGCAAAGCCMAGTTATGCTGGATGCAAAGGATGCCAAAAGAAAACCAATGGCTGTGTACGATGGGGGACATCATTTTGTTTTCTCAGTCAACTTCTCATCTTGGCACCAAGAACAATAATTGCACTACTGAACATGCATGTATCCAAATTAGAGAAAGTACATCCTTACAACCTCTGTTCCCACTGTATTTTTTCCCATCACTTAAAGCTATCTTGGTCAAAATCCAAATCTAATAATTACATCCTACATAAATTCTTCCCACAGCTTTAAATAGAGTCAATATGCTTTATTTTCTGCCCGTAAGTAGTGTGCTTTTAAAGATTTGCTGCCTGCTACCCTGAAGTAAAGCTGAAGTGATCCATACAAATTATTTTTAAAGGTCTTTGTGCTCCTAAGAGAAAATACTCTCAACTTCAGGATCTTACTATTATTAATAAATTCATATAGCAAATAAATAATACACATTTGATGGTTCATACTAATCTGACAGCCACCTTAATAATTACATTCCCACAGATTAACAGGCTTGAATAAAATTATATCCAAAATTTCACTTAAAATTTTAATTCAACCTCTGACATGAGAAATAATCTTCCTTTTGCTTCAGTACTTCACATACACACTCCAATGCCTCTGGCCTTCCTATTTCTGCAGTGTAAACAAACCATGAAGCAACCAGTGTACTCAACCAAGAAGCAATCTAAATGGTCTCCACAGCCTGACYGCAAGTGGGAAATAGCCAGAAACCACATACTTGAGTGTCTTCAGAGTCCAGATGCCTGCATAGTTCTCTGCTACACACATTTAGACTCTCGTTTCAACCTAACTACATGACATTTAAAGATGTAGTAAAGCGTCACAGATGTACAAAGTTTAAGAAGAGTCCTTCAACAGAGAGTGACAACTGAAATAAACCTCCCTGCGCAAAATCAGCTTTGCGTATTTTTCCACCCTCTATCAAATTACAGCATCCTAAAATTATGTTAAGAGAAGCGCTGTCTAAAATGCGAGTTACTGTATTTCATCAGCTCTCAGAGATGACTCAGGATTACAAGTACTGAAATAAGATGAACACCCTGTTCCAGTTTCTTTAGCTAAATTCTCTCCCTCAAATAGCATCAACAAGTGACTCAGTACAATGTCATAACAAACAGTACTTTTGTTATAGCTATGTGCTTGGCAAAAAAACAACTCTCAAATAAATCAGTCACATTTTATTGCATTTGCTAATCAAAAGATCTTCACTTTGTTTTATCTTGGAAGAAAAACAAGAAGGTATATAAAGCATAATATTCTTTACTTGCCATCTGGTTATTATTTCCATAATCAAGTGGGGAAACTATATAACTGCATTTCAATGAACCAAGAAATAACATTTGGGACTAAATTTGGCTCAAGTTATAACACCAGTGTTATAGTGACAGAGTATTGCTCTTTGCTTTCACTGAGACCAGCAAAATGGGGTGTCCTTTTCTCTTTCAAAATTTGGTTAAATAACCCTAAGATCTAACGCCTTCAAGCAAGGAAGGAAGTGACTTAGGGCACAGCAGCACCAACTTGCTCTAGATCAGAGTCACTTATGCAGTGAATTAGCAGTATCATTTGGGGTCTGTACACAGGATCTGTACACTATTTTAGATTTTTTTAGTACACAAAGGAGACACAGTGCATCTCCTCAGGGGCCCAAATTTATTAGGTATCTCCAAGCACTGACTTTATTGCTGCCCTCAGCCATATCACTGCTATCCAAGCATCAATGTCTCTATTGTCTGCACTGAAAGTTTCTTATAACTGGGAATCCCAGCAAAACAAATAGCTGCTCCAAGCCTCCTCTTAAACAGCATTCTTTGCTCCTTAGCAGTCAAGTTACCACACGTTATATCTTGTGTTACATTTGAGAAAGAAAAACATATATCACTACAATAGCCAAATCATAGGGAATAATTCTGGACCAAAGGACATACCATTTGGAGAATCCATTCATTTCCACCAATCTAGAAATCTCACTAAAAATAAGCTCCTTCTCACATGTAGCTAAGTCAATAATTAGATGTAGCTACATGAATTAGTTATAATCCAGAGACTACATGGAATGAGCATCATACTTTAATAAGGAAAAATTATATTTGGCTTTTGAGCATGGTGTGTTTGTGGCAATTTTCTTGCAGTGGAGGGTGCTTTATAAAAACTATACATTCAAACAAAATATCAATTTTAATTCTTCCCTGTGAGAAGTGAATTTGAGAACACTTCTCAGAAGCACAGGAAACCAACCTTGCTATTTCTTTGGCCACTCTCTTCCAAACATCAGGCAGTTATTTTGAAGTTTGGATTTTAACAAACAGTAGTCGAAGGTCATTTTCTACTACTACTGCTACTAGGCAAACAAATCTGTCCACCTCTATCTGTATTAAAAAAAAGTAAATGCCCTGAGTATACGAATTTTTTCTTTACTCTGTTCTTGCTATTTTACCAACATGAACACCTGCTCTTCATCTAGCTCAAAGTGTTTCAGCAACAGAAAGATTTTTAAAAGTTTGTCAAATATTTTGTTAACAGAGGTTTAAAAAAAAAACACTCATGACTGAAGGACATGCCATAGAAACACTCTGTGTAGTTCAGGAGAAATATGCCACCTGATGGCAAAGGGTACAAGTTACAGAAGGAAAAAAAAAAAAAAGAAAACAGAAGATGCAAATGAACTTTTACAAAGCCAACAGCCTAAACTGTGATGTGTGCTTGTACGTCTAGGGAAAACAAATACACAAAAGAAGGAAACAAGGAGCAAACAGAGCCTCTAGGTTTCCAGATAAAGAGCTGGCTAGGCCAAGAGGGGGGAAAGCACGAGAGCTCAGGCATCAGGCTGGGCCATAACGCAAGTGAGAGTGAACCAGCCCGGGGAGAGGGGGCGTCCCTGCTGCCCCGGCTCCCTGCCCATCTTGGGTAGGCACCTCGGAGCAACAGCACTAGTGCCCACATCGGGGATCCCCGCAAGCACCACCTCCTAAACCGGGACCCGGAGCCCTGGCACGTGCACTGCACCATCCCAGCAGGAGGGCTGCGCAGCCCTTGCGGAGGCACGGCCTCTCTACCAAAGTGGAGTTTTGATGGCATACAGGTGAGACCTGGGCAATCAGCATTATATAGCAAATTATGGTTAAAGGGATCATTTTTTTCATCAGTGGTGCCATAAAGTAGCTGGCAGGGCTGCAGCTGGATCAATAGAGGTGTCAGGCTCCTTTCTTGCTGCAGACCAGGAGAAACAAAGAAAAAATTAGCTTGCGCTTCCTTTCTCTACAACCCTGAATAACATCCCAATGAGCACTTTCACTGATCACCTTCAAATACCCACTTACCTAACAATTCATTTTCCTTACCTATAATGTTGTGGTTACGCCTAGTGATACGTACAGAACTCAGGCAATACAGAAAACCTCTCATTATTTAACACCTATTTCACACTGGCAGACAAAAGCAACACCTATATCACTTCCCCATTTGACCTGTTATTTTTGTGCAAGATGTTTCAACATCAGCTTCCATATGTAAGACGGACTGCACAGCAGTCTTCCTAAAAAAACTCAAATCTGCAACACAGTGTTGGGTTTCATCACAATACAAAAAGAAAAGCACTAGCAATGCAGGAAAGCTGAACACAAATGCCTGGGAGGGTAATGCCAGGTTTGGAGGTTTTGGTGGATGGGGTTGCTTTTGTTATTTTTAGTGACCTATCCTATGCATCAGTGGAAAGCAGATTCCTCCCACGGCCCCATAGATTTATAATGTTTGTTATAGCTAGTGTCATGTCATGGTGGTTCAGGTATTCACATGGATAAGGCATTTGGCTTGTAACCCTCCCTTTCCAGTTCAAGAAATAAAGCTATAGTCTTGCAAATAGTTTTAGAATTACTTCACATTTGACTTGCAACCCAGCAGGTCAGAATACTTTTGGTCATCTTCAACATACTTATTCTTGCTGTGCAGATATGTCCATATCAAAGCAAGGGTAGTCTATGCAGAATACCTTCTTTATGTCCTATAGACATTAGTTATTTTATCTCAAAAGAATTATTTGTATGAACCATAACTGGAACTAACCACAGAAATATGACGAAAGTACACCAAGCTATTTTAATGCACTCACACTGCAATGATGCTACTAAAATTATGTGTTTTCTTAAAAAATTGTGGAAAGGCATATGCATGGAAAAGTATATCTTTATTTTGTAAAACTAAACATTTTTCTGCTGAAGTGAAAAAAGATTACTGTTTTTAGGTCTATTTTGAAAAGGATGTAGCTGTTGTTCATTCACTTATCCCACCATTGCTCTCTTACTTCAAGTTCTGGATCAGTCTTGGCTTGTTCAAGTTTTGTTCGGGACCCTTGAACTGGGTGTTCAGCCTCTGAACATCCAAGATAGCAAAATGGGCAGGGGTACATAGCTGCTAAAGCAGGTTTCATGCTCTCAGGGTACTTAACACTCTGCAATGCCTCACACGTGTGCTCACTTTCTTGACCAAGATTTCCATATCAAACGCACTTGATAGATCAACAAACCCCCTGCCTACTAATTCAGCTAAGTACAATGCAAGCACTTGCTCTCTCCCACAGGGATGTTATACAGTCACAAGAAGGGGAAAGGAGGTGGATGGTAACATTGTGAAAATACTTGACAAGCTGTAGCTGAAACTCAGTGGAGCATTTTGTCAGCAATGTGCAAGRCAAATGTTCTCTATTTCCCCGATTTTGCCAATTGGCTGACCACAGGCAGCTGACTCCGCGTCCCGGCGCCCATCCTCTCCCCTCCACCGCATACTAATGGTACAGATCCCCATCTGCAAACTGTCCAGACACAGTCAGACAAAGGGCAAGATGGCAGCAAGCTCTCCGTTATTAGCTAAATCACTGTTCAAACTCCAAATGTTTACTTACGTTGGTGAAACACAGAAGTCTAACTTTTTGATAGGTCCCAGATTTCGAGCTATGCCAGAGAGAAGAGGAACATCCTAGTTTTGAAGTCATAAATGCTGCTGGGAGCCCACAGCTATATTTCTTTAGCCCTTATCTGACTGCTGAACTCTGTCAGGACAGAAATGATTCCATGCTCTCCGGAAGARTCAGGCTCTTAATGTGTTTCTTTAATAGTTGCTTCTGTCACCGCTGACTAGATTAAAAAAAATAAAATTAAACTGAGATTATTTAAAATAATAATTAAAAGCTGACCTTCCAACAGTTAGGCCAAACACTGTGCCTTTTGAAAGAGCCAGTCCTAAAGGTGCAAGGGACAATTCTGATATTGTAGTTCTCCTTCCTGCAGAGTTATTCCTCACTCATTTACAAAAGCATAATTTGACTTATTTTATAAACCACCACCTCAAACCGAAACTAAAATGACCAAAACCATTCTCATTTTCCATTTGCAAGACTCCTCAATGCTTTTTATAAGAGCAGAAAAATCATTTGTTTCTGTGCTGGGGGAGAGCGGACTTAGTTTTCTCCAATACTAATCACTCCTGTCCTTGCATACAGAGATATAAACACAGAAGCTAGAGATCACAAAGAGAAAAAATTGATCACTCTAGATTTATTTATTGCACTGATTAGAAGAAAAATCCATTTTAAAATAGTTCGATCTAGCCTGGAGTTAAAATCAGAGACTCACCTGCCTGTTTCCCAGAAGAGAGCAGGGCTCCCCTTTGCACAGCCAGGAGGAAGGGCAGGCAGAGACCCGCTGCCTCCTCTGCTCCAGGCTCGCACTCCTGCAGCTCTGGGGGCCTGGGCTCCAAGGTTAGGGACCGGCCGTCCTTAGCGCTGGCTCTCCCACGGCCCTGGCAGCTACGAGGAGGCACGGCATACTCTGCAGGCTTCAATTACAGGACAGGCAGGTTTACATGACACTGAAACAAGGGCACAGTGTGGTGAAAATCCCTGGGGTTTCTGAGACCGCAAATAGAGGAGATGTTCTAGACCCACGTGGCATCAAGACCCCACATACATCACGAGCCTGATTTCACTGACTGCCTTGAGCTTCCCTTAAGCACACAAGCGATCAGCCTGATGACACTACAAAGGCCGCAGCACAGATGTGTTTCAGCGAAAGGCTAGGCCTTAGGCATATACACTCACTGCTCAAGGTCTGTACTATGGCTCTTCCTCCACCTTTGCTCACCCCATCCACCTCTGTCTAGGGCTTCTGGAGCTGAGACCACCATGGTGGTATATATCATGTGAATAACCAAGGACTTGGAGGAACACTCTAAATACCCCAAAGCAGAGTACTAAATGATATTCTGAGAGGTGAACAACTACTAATGCAAGCTACTCTTCCACCAGCCACACTATCCATTCCCTGCCCTCAAAAACGCTTGTAGCTATAGATATTTCCAACCCAAGTCTGGTAACACAAATGCCAGTTATCACCTTCACAGGGTCCCTCTGGAGGTAAGTTACAAGGTGAGACAGATTCTATGCTCTGGTATTAAGAAATATTGTAACCTTGATTTAAACATGTATTTTGTTATTCAGCTGTATTTCCCCACATCTTGGCATTTCACTGAAAGGGACTTTACTAGGCACATTTACAGTAGATCAAAAAAGAAATCAGTTGGTTTTATTCAAAGCAGTATAATTCTTACAGCATACCACTCCCTGATTTTCTTGAATCAGAAAAAAAGTATCACTTTTTCTAACACATCATTAGGTTTTTTTCATAATATGAATTTGGAAATAAAGTCAGAAAATCACTTCTGCATTAGGCTAAAAATATTACAGCACAAGAGGGCTGAAAGGATCTACTATGTTATGAAAAGAAATGTACCAGTAGGATTACAATTCCCCTTGCAATCCAAAGCCACAAACAAATTGTCCCTGCAGAGAATGTATTTTCACTAAAATTATAGGACTAATACTGGTCCATAATAGCAAATTGACTATATATCAATACAGCCAATACATGATACATAACTTCAGTTACTATGTAGTTTTATTTTGCATTGCAACACACCGCATTGTGTCTGAATTGTACAAGACAGTACTGAACATACTCCCTGCCCCAAACAGTCTAAAATGACTCATGAGATACCTCAGATACAGGGAGAGTGATGCAATCATATTGCATAATACACTACTTTAAAAACATCATCTTCTAGCAGATGGTACAGCATCAGCAGACACCACAGTGATGGGTCTTAGACACAGTCTTCTGGCAGGAAGAGTCTGACAAATGGTGCGGAGAAGCTTGTGTGAGACTGACAAAGAGGTGGGTGAGCTTAGGATTGTGCAAGGGGTCACGACCATGAAGCTGATACAAGACAGAAGTATCAGAGAGACATGCGGAGTCTGGGAAGCCCTTGAAGATGGCAGCGTAAAAGCTGAACTGGTAGAGCCACAAGAGTTCAGACAGAAAGGGATACATTCAGCATAACTGGAAAAGAAAATGGCTCAGCAGCCATGTTTCAGACAGACTGGGGAAAAGAGGGAGGAGACTGCTGAGGAAAAGGATGAGTCTGTAGTAGTTCACGCAGAAGAGTGCAACCCAGCTGAAAAGTTTAACTTTGGGGCTTGAGAAAAAAGGACAAATCTCAGAGAATGGAGAAGGAAATCATCAAGTCTGAGGCAGGGCATAAATACGCGGGACAAGCTAGCAAAGAGCTGAAGAACTTGGATGAGGACATTGCACCTGTCTCCACAGGTAAAGGCAGGGTAACACGAGGATTCAGGAGCTCAGTTTTGGCAACCTGCATCAATAACAAAACATTTAATGGAACTTGTCAGACAAGCCGCAAAGCAAGGCTGGAAGCAAAGGAAGACAAAATTCATCTATAGGTCTATTTTAACTGAAGACATGAGAGCAAAAATAAATCAAAGTAAGAAAGGGAGGTGCTGATAATATTGCCCTGTGGAAATGATGCATATCTAGACATACAACTATTTTAGTGACCTCCCTTTAATAGAATCAAGTATTATTGCTTAGACACCCTGAACAGCAAATCCTTCTAAGGCCATGAAGACAACCAACAAATCCGTACCCTATCTTTATCCCTCAAATGTTAAAAGGGATTAAAACATTATACACTGTTGCTGTGACTAGACACCCATAGTTCTAGTTTGGTGTTTTATACCCCATCTTACAATGCAAGTCATCACACTGACATTCAAAAGAAATACAATTCCACAAAGGGCTGAGCTGCCAGATGTCAGAGAAGCAGATATACCCCAGGAAGTCTGCAGAATATTTACAAAGCAGTTTGCTAAATTATACAAAGGGGATAATTTGCAATGTAATGGTGTGTTTGCATTCTGAATATCTGATTTCCTGTTCAACAAACTAACCTAAACACTCCCAACCAAATGAAATGTAGACAAGACTTAAAACGTTTGAAGAAAAGCACTCATCCAGAAAATTAAGGTCAACATGGAACAGATGGTGCCTCTGAAAAATGCGTCTTCAACATTTATCTTTATGTAAAATAAAAATCTTTTAAAAAACTCCAGCTGTTTGGTGACAGTCTTACTTGAAATATTGAATCTTGCACTCCATGGATAATAAAGAAGCACTAAAAAATTACTTCAAAATACTAAATCTAAATAAAGTTCTCTGAACTACTATGCAATAAGATTTTTGTGGGCATGTAAACACATATCAATAAAAGTTAGATTCAATCGCTTCTGTAGTGACTATAAATATTGCAAGTGCTCTCTGCATTTCCATAAATATGACCCACTACTCCCAAGTGAAAAGCTTTTTCATTTGCAGCAGTCAGGAAAAAAAATTATCCTTTTTTCTTTATCAAAGTCTTTTGAAAGGCTGAATTTGAAGCCCAGTGCACAGGGAGCTGTGAACAACTTGTTACAATGATGCATGAAATGCGTTCTCCAGCCTCAAAGGATTCAATCAAYGGGATTGCAGAAGGATTGGCTGTTATACTGGAGGGCAGGCAATGTCATACATACCTWGGGACAAAAAAAAAAGGGGGGGGCGGGGATCTAACTGGGCAGGCCTGTGAATTACTTTGGTTATACAAAAATGAGCTGGAACAAGCCAAAGTAATAGAGATAGACATGTCAAACATCAAATGAGTAATAACATGCTAGAGACAAATCAGAATTATATTAAAGAAATTGAGTATTGGCATAAGCAGCAGTGTACATAATCAAACCAGAAGATGAATAATAGGCTGAGGAAACTTATGCAGGACAGAAGGTGAGCACTCTCCATTGCTTTTAGCGAAAACCTTGTTAGGATAGATAAAAGAGGGAGCAGTCAGAGAAAAGACAGAACTGCACAGCAGAGATCTTTCAAGTTTACCTGAAACAACAGCAGAACCACAAGAGAAAAAAAGTTCACATATCCTGGGCCAAAGTGAATCACTTATTTTTGGAGGAACAGGAAACACCTGCAATACTAAAAATACAGTCCCCAGGACACCTCTTCCCATGCCTCACTGACAGAGCACCCTAATGACAGCCAGGATCCTCTGAGAGGCCACTACCTCTGATCACAGGCTGCACACACCATTCGAATCCCTTAATTTAAATTCCTAGGGGGCCACTCCAACACCTGGACTGAAAAAGTAACCTGTGGTAACAATTGCAATTTACCACCTTCTGACATCAAAACACTTGAGGCCCTAGAAGGATCTATTTTCTCATACCACCCACAAAAATGCAAAATTCACCTGGTGAAAACAGACTGCTGAAGTACATCCACAAAAACACAAGGTAATTACAGATTTACTACTGGTTCCTAATTGTTTCATGGTCATTAGACTTCCCATAAAGTAACCATTATCAATGCACCTCTTTTTTTCCAAATGAAGTTTCCAGCTATTTGCATACACTAGGAAGACAGATTTTTGCAACTTAAATTTTCAGCTAAAACGTGATGAAGTTGCACAGGCTTCTGCAAATCCACTTTGCTAAAGAAGCTACAGGAAGTTTATTGCAGCAATTTTCCAAAGTTGACACATCCTTTTTATTGGCTTTGTGATACTGACTTATTTATGTTTTGGGTTCTGCTTCCTCTAGAAATTACTTCTGATTCCCCGCACTAGTGAGGAAAATAAGCTCAGCAAGAGCATTTAGACTCACTGTCCCTAGCAATGGGCCCTGTCATCAGTAAAGCACAGCCAAAATGGAACTCGACTGCAAGTACTGGGGAAGGGCTTTCAAGAGTGGCTTTTACAGAGGTGTTTCATACTTTAAGGTCATCCTAAACCACATCATAGACAAATCTGATGAGCAACAGAACAAGAGCAGCTCACTGTAATCATACAAAGGGCACAGAGTAGCTCAAGCTCTCCTTCTCTCCCTACTTAGGACTTAAAAAAACAACAACAAAAAATCTCATCTTTTTCTCCCCCACACTTTTTTCTTTTTTTAAAAGAGAAGGTTCTGTTGCTTTTATCAGACTTGTTGCATAGCCAAGTGCTGTTGCTGTATGTAGAAATGTCTGCATCAGGCCTCAGTTCACTTTTTCTAAAAATAAGTCATTAATTTGTTCCTCCAGCACCTGGTGTTTAAAGTTATTTTCTTGGCAACTTCTGTTCTTGACATTTTTCATATTCAGTTGAAGTCTGACAGCAGTATTGGTTATCCTTCTCTGCCTTGCTAATAATTGGTTGATGACATGCAGCTGGGTTTCTCATAATTAAAAAACCCATTTRCAAAGTTTGCATTAGGTGATCTGAAAAAAATAGAGCACTCCATTCAAAGGTTAAATAAGTAGGCTGCAGAGCTCCATGAAAATATTGCATAATTTAGAGATAAAAATAGTTTTGCTTTATTCAAGCAAAACAGGATAGCTAGATTTTTACTGCAATCAGACTAAACCTCATCTCTCCAAGATACATGCTCAAGTTGATTACAGAAAATTAAATTTAGTATTAATCAACCAAGGAAGGAGGAAAGTACAAAATTAAGCTAATGCATAAATCAGAAAATAATGAGGGAAACAGGATAAATCTCCATAGTTGCCCCACAACAGAGTCAACTCCCCCCCCCAAGCCATTCCTGACAGATATTTGTCCAACTGTTTTTAAAAACTGCCCACAAAGAGGACTCCACAAGCTACCACCAAGGTACTCCAAGGCTCTACTATCCTTATGGCTAGAGRTATTTCCGCAGCATCTTCCAGCTACCTTTGTTTTCCAAGCAAGCATGAATGCACCTCAGAGGATGGCTCCTGCACCTGTCCTGGTTTGAACGCAGCAAAAGAACCAGACTGAAACACGAGTACTAGACAAAATAGATTAATTTCTAATAGTTGCGCTTTCTGCCTGGCAGAATTTTTGCCYTTTCATTACACACTAGAAAATGAAGCCACCTAAAGGTCTTGGTAGCACTAGTTTCTAGGCTGCCGGATGGCATCGCCATGCCCTGCAGCCAGCCAGCAGATGGTGTTGCTGTGTACCAAGCCACTGCTTTCCATCGACGCAGCAAGAGGCACCGTGAACCAGCGCTGCATGGTAGGGACAGCCTTGTCCTACCGACTGCAGGGACACCCTGGTGTCCACAGACCCCGTACAAGAAACYGGCACTGCGAGAGCTGGAGCTGCACCACTGAAGCGCAAACTCAAAGTGATGCCTGCTGGAGGCTGGGAGGGCCTGGGGAGCAGCGAGCTCTCCCGCGGCCCCCGCGCCGTCAGCAGCGGCCAAGAGCAGCCACTTCTTGGCCGYGGCCCCGTGGCCGTCAGCAGCCTGCCCGCCAGCCCCACACATGCAGCAGGCTCCTCCACCTYGCAGCCCGCAGCAAACGTGCCAGGAGCCGGAGGCCTGAGCACTGCCAGCCCCGCGTTTACACAGCTCAGCAAGGGCAGCCCGGCTGATAAAGCACAGCACACCTGCAGCTCTGGGCAAACAAGAACTGTGGCGCTCAGCACCTCTGGAGAAAATAGCACACCCAAATGCCTAACCTTAAGAATATGTATTTGTACATTTTCTCTTGATTTAGAAAGAAAAATATACACACTGGTTGTGTGTGTGTGCGGGGGGGGGGGGTTCAAGTCTTTCAGTGACTTCAACACAGCATTAAAGTTCTTCATAAATTTTGAATTCAGCTTCCAATAGATGTGCCCTGCCACCTCAGGTACTATTCTGGTTTTACAGATAAGACATTACTGCCTGCCCAGGATCCAGTCCAGAATATGCTTATAATCAGCGGGTGCCCTTGGACACCATCACCACGTGGTCTAAGCAGAGCTGGGATTAGAACTACAACTGCAAAGTGGTTCCAAATTGCCAAAATAGTATTTTTATAAGACTATTTCACTCACTGGCCATGRACTTCAAGACAGCTTGGTATAAGGCCCTGCTGTGACACTTGGCAGCATACAGCTACACTCATGTTTTCAGAAGGTCTCAGTTAATGATACTTTAAGCCAGTTTTGTCCTTTATTTGCCAACTGATCTAATACATAGTAGCTAGTCAGCCCCAGAGTGACTGCACTGCTTTGGATTTTCCATTCTACACAGTGGATATCATTCCACATAAACTCATATAGGAAGGAAGCATTTAGCTCTGAAGTTATATTTACAGCAGAGAAAAAAATTATTTTCTCAGCTCTGATAAATCCTGATGTTTTTCTCCTTCCCTAATCTTGCTCCTGTGGAAGCTTACAAATCAGGACAGTGTTTATCAGCTGGGGGATGGCAGCTTGGTTTAGGTGAAGACCTTATTACTGTGTTAATTTCTCCTTGAAAAAAGGATCAGCAACTTAAAGAAAATAGCTAAATGAAGTCCTTAAATAGTCCCCTTAGTCATTTCCAAATCTAGTTTCTAATCCCTTTGAACTCCATTCTCAGCAATTTAGTAGGCAGCTGATTTGGGAATAATTTTTTTCATCTCAATTACAAGACACCATGTCTTGTATATACATACACACACACAAATGTCTATCACCYAGAATAGGTTAAATTCTAGGTGTATAACCTAGAATAGGTTAAAAACATAATATTCACAAAGGGCTATAACAATTTAAAATTCTCTGAGACTGAGAATAAAGGAACTAGTACATGATTAAGGTCAGAAAGTGCACCTCTGAATGAATTTTTGAAGAGATTTGCTGCGAATGTCAACCCTAGTTTTCAGGCAATTGCCCTGACTTGGTTTGGCATGTGTCTTCCAGAGGGAACTCTTTTTTTAAATGAAGCAAAGTTTCCTCGAAGTTTCCCCCCTACAACTAGCTCTAATCTCCCTAATTTTCTGAAGCAAACAAAAGCACACCAGAAAGACTGCTGAATCAGCCAGGCACACTCCCCCTGGAGGGTCTGGGCTCTCTCCGCTCTGTAGTCCCAAATAACGGCTGTCTTCCCCTCACACAAGATGGGGCAAACACTACATTCAGAATTATCAGTAGCAACTGAACTGTTCAAATAACTGAGAGAGGTGAACTCCCCCCGAGGCAGGATGTCAGAGCACACAAACACAGGGCCTGCCTGCTTCCCCAACACCTGAGATTGCTGTTCTGGTGGGGGACACACACCTCTGCTCRCTGGCAAACAAATGCAGCAGCTCTGAGCAGCAGGGGCCATGCAGGGACCACCAGCCTGGCATGACTCAGATAGTCTTCAGACCTTGCTGAAAACCCCTCACTCATCTCAATGTCAGCAGTAGCTCCACCAGCACTTGGTCCTGCAGGCACTCTTATGCTATCTTTACAATCACATCCAGGCCCTTCCTGGAGGTGGTCTCTGCAGTTTCGTTAGATGCTGAAGGATGGRGGGTTACTGGAGAAGCGCTGCCTGCTCAGCCCTAGCCACTCCTCTCCCCATCCCCACACGATGGGGGCATGCCCCAGGCCATAGTTACTTTAGCACAGCCCAGTTGTTGCCCCCTYGCCATTTAAGAGGGCCTATGGAGCTGCCTGGTATTGCTGGTGCTTTCTTCTGAAGGCAACCACTGAGCTGGGCACGCAGCCTGTCCCTGGGCAGGGAGGCTCCAGGCCACTCCGAGCAGGGCACCCTGTCAAGGCTGGCCTGGGTCTCGTTGCATCCCTACATTCCCCGGCAAAGAGGGCCAGGCTCACCCTGCAAAACAGGACAGCCGGGGGGAGCATCTGGATTATGCACAGCATCAAAACAACCAGCACCAGCACAATCATCAGTAGAGCCTCATCATAGTGGGGACAGGGAGTCCAAGCCCTTTAATCACCTAGGTAACCTACACTGGGGCTATACTAAGGGAAGAAACTCCTCAAGTCAATTCCAAAAGCCAGCCACTTGGAAGACCTGCAGGGAAAAAGCACTGCACCACACTGAGGCCCCCTCTAAAACACTGCCAGAGACTCCACGCAGCACTGCAGAGAACTGCTTGGCTCAAGGGTAAGAAAAAAGCAGTATGTCTGGAATGGCAAACCTACAGACATCCRAGAAGCACAGAAAGAACCAGGCAACTTGTAATATGTGAACTACTAAGCTGCCCAGGGTAACATTTCCAGAAACAAATGAAAATTCTTTGCTTCTACTAATTCTCAGGTCTAAAAAGGCACTTTAGAAGCTGATGAAAACTGCCTTATAAAATGGATAATCATCCTTTGTTTTTGGACATTAGCTGCAGAGAGCAACATAACATGGCCAGGTCATTACCTAAACACAGCTATTAAGGCCCTATGCAAAAATTTAAGGACACTGATAAGGTACACAGAACAATATTTTTCTACTGAACATTCCTCTGGTCTGTGAGCAATGCATGCCTTAACAGCGTGTGACTATTTGACATCTTTGCAACATGCTGCTAAGGGTGCCATCTATGCAGAGACCGCACTGAGGTAGAAAAGATGTTTCATAAAGTCCTTAGCTTTGCACAAAACCCACTAGATGCATATACTCCTGCTGGAATTTGTGTTGCAGAATAACACCATTTGAGTACACATGGCTGCCAACAGCCACATTTTTAAGACCAAAGCTACTTAAATGAGTTATGAAAGCAGTAATTATAAATCACAAGCCTTGGTCCACCATTTATGTTTGCTACCTACCGTACCTTCCCATTTTTACTGTAGGTGTACATGCATGGTCCTAGCACACATTCCAGGTTAAGACAGTGTTTAACTACAGGATTGCTATTTTAGAGCAAGACTTAGATCTGCTTTTGGAATTCACAGGGAAAGATTCATGCCGAGAAAGGGCAGAAGTAAAACATGAAGGACTTCAGTAGACATACAGCAAAACTCACTCCACTGCCGTATTGCTGAAGTCTGCAATATTAGTGCTTGTGGTGGGCAAAAGGAGAACCAAGATGTGACGAGAGCTGGGTCTGATGATTCAAGTGTATTGTGACTGCTCACTTGCATTTCAAAGTTGTGCAGTTTGTATCTGGACAAGTGAACCCCTCCCAGAATTCTTCATTTACCAACTTGCATTATCTAGAATAAGACTACACTAACAGTCTTACCTTACAAATGTCTTTTCAGGATATTCTGTAAAAGACATTCCCTGACTTAAGCACTGGGTCCCCATGAACTGGATTATAGTGTCAGAGTAATGCATGGCAACCGCTTGTTTACATAATGACCAAGAAACTTTTGTAGAGACTCTGGTCACCAAGGTGGTATGCTCCAAAGAGACGTAAGGCAGGCTCCCAGATGCCTTTGCAAGATGAGACCTCACTATCATGACAGTGATAGCTCTGAGGGAAACAAATTTCTTGTCTTAGATTCACTGGAAGATCAGAGGGCCTTCAAAAGCTACAATGATAACATTTACTTTAAGTCCATGCGACTTTTCAGGGCACAGATTTCCCCTGCAAAGAAGTAAAAATTTATTAATAAACGGAAACAGTTTCACAGAAGAAATAGGAAGGCAGAAACACTACTAACCTTGAAAACATGAAGACCAGCCTTCTTGCTTTTTTCCTCCCAACTGTAGATCATTCACTTGGCAGCAAACATTTAAATCTTGTGCTGTTTATCAGCAGTAATCATTTCACTTTATATTCTGTATTTGTGAAGAGGTTTTCTGTTTATTAAAGTTTAATAAAGCTCAAATGCATAGAGCTGCAATCAGGTGCCTCCATACACACTGAAGCAGAGTTCCCCACTGCTTCAACCTCATTTATGTTGTAGAGAAGTTGAGATCACCAGAATTTGAGACCCATGACTGATAAATCCTGATGAACACAAAGTCCCCACTATCCTATCACTTGCACCATTCTTTTAATACCTTTACAGTTACTATTGGAAAGCAGGGCTCTCATACCATACCTCATTTACCTTTAGAACACATCATTTATACTTTACAGGTTTAGAAGTCCTCTTGGTCGTCTTCTCACAAGCACATCAAAAGTCTTAATATACACTACAAAAAACTGTTCCCTGCATCCAGACTCTGTACAGGACTTTTTTCCTTTAAATAAGTAGGCAGTTTAAAGTCCCTGAGTTACACATCACCTCCTTATACCATTTCTCCAAAACTCATTGCATGTTTTACGGTTTACCAGTTAGCACTGTTCTTCCTTAACAGCGCCAGTGGGTGACCTCATGAGGTGTTCCACTTCATGCTATTTTTTGTTCAAGACAAACTTTGCCAGTTTCAGCTAAAAGTAGGTATCAGGGTAGCACTTCACCAGATAAGAGGCAAACAGCCTTCAGGTGTCTTGGCACACAGGCCTCTCCAAACCTCCTTTCAGAAAGTTCTTGTTGCTGCTGCTTGCTTTTAAAAGAAAGCTCACTATTTCAGACTGAACAAGGAATCTTCACCAATTAAAGGCAATTTTCAACAAATCATCATGATACCAGAGTATCAAAAACAGAAATACCAAATGTAAAATAACTTGTAAACATCAGTAACTTAAGAGTAGATTCAATTAACATGAATGACCACAAAAAAAACTTGCATTTCAGAAGTAGCCTTTTGCCATGAAATCTTTATGGCTTGACAGAAAGAAAGTTAGATTTGTTTTTGAGAAGATTTAGTGCAACTTTTATTTGAGAGGTCAGCTTTAAGAAACAGATGAACCCAGTATGTCTCCTCATAGCTTCCAAACTGTTTTTGAGCCTGATCTGAAGTGTGGCACTGGACTCTATTATCTAGAATCAAGGCATTTGTAATCTCAAAAATAAAACTGCAGTTATTTTGCTCAGGGGAGATGGCGTTTTGTAAGTTCTTTAAGGGATAATTCATATAAAACAGAGGAAGGAAAGCCTAGCAGCATTGAAAGTGCAGCCATGTGCTCAGCCAGTGCCTTTGCAATCAACACATACAGCTTGTTCTAATACATAATTGATTTGGAAAAGTGAATAAAGGAAGGAGAAGTAGGCAGTCTCAATAAGATTCAGAACAGTGTTTGAAAACAGTTCTTGAAACTCGTTCCTTCCTGGAGATTCAAAGTCCTGTAAAGTAATTTTGGGCTTTTACAGCAGAACTAGCTACTAACAGCTTATTCTCCAACATCTTTTAATTTAAATCCTCCTATTACTGCATGCAGAGCAAGAATGAATATCCAAGCCTCTACCCAAAAAAAAAAAAAAAAAAAAAAAATCAATGTGGCTTTCCTTGACAATGAGATGGTATATTACGGAGAGATTTTCTTTAAGTATTCTAGTCCAAGAAACAGCATACACCTTTTTGAAATCAGAATTCAAGCTTCAAGACACTCACCATAACTTCAGCTTTCATCTGAGTTGCCCATTCACTGATACAGGAGACACCACTAGGTGCTGGCACTGGTTATTTCCTTATACTTATTGCTTTTACAAGCTATTTTCATTTCAAGGACACCTAATTCATAAGGACACCTTTGCCCCTCTTTCACTTCCCTTCTAAAACTATCAACTTCCATTAACTCTAATGGAAGTCATATGTGTGCGCATAGGACATTACAGACCTTTTAAGGCTATATGGCTGACCAATAGAAACAGGAAAAATACATACATGTAACCAAATTTCTTCCATTTACCAAAGGGCGCTGAGTTTTAATTGAGACTCTTCAAACTGTTATCCTTTCTTTTATCCACTTTCTCCCTCTGCCCCTTTAACTTATGGGAAAGAATCACTGTGCCTCCGCAAACAAAACAAGAGGTCACATCAAGTTTGCTCTGTAGACCAAAAGGTAAAAAACAATAATAAAGGACAAACTGGTTCACAGTTAACCATAAATAAAAGTGCAATAAGTGTTCAAGTAGAGTGTAGAGTTTAAGCAAGCTGTAGAACCACATTTGGCATAGTCATCTTTTAAAGGCTCTGCGTGGGTCCCTCCCATTACTGACAGTAGGGAGAGGAGGCTGAACACTATTAGCTGTTGCTGGATTTACAGGTCCTCGTCCATTGCCTCTCCCGCTACCTGCATAAGAGTGGCCATGATTATACGCAAATGGGAATCCACTTGATTCAGGTCCAGTTTGCAAACCATTTCCTAAAAAGACAGGAGAAAGGTCATCACAAGTTCCATTGACTGAAATCACTGCTCCCCCATACAAGTTTGGCAATGGGGGTCACACGGACTATGCAGCAACTAGCAAACCCTGCTCATTAGAACAAGGAGGAAAAGCCCCTCTGGCTTTTCAAGACTCCAAATCACAGCTTACCTTTTTCCCCTCCAAAAATAATCTCCCCCACTGTCAACTAAAGCAAAAAGGGCCACAGGGAGTTGCATGCTGATCCTTTGAGCAGGAAAGAGACAGGAGTCTAATGAAACCAGACTGGCACTTTCAGACACATGCACTGGCTTGCACACCAAGATGTTCCAGAGACACAGCAGGGCAGCAGTAATCAAAGAGGAATGAGCACAAGGAAAGCAGGCTGCCCATTGTGCCCTTCCTCACTACCAGACACACAGGCAGAGAAAGAAAGCAGTCTTTTGTGAAGTCCAGCCACAAAAGTGACTCAGCTAGCACTAAGCTCTCATGAGCTCGAGCCTTGTAAGCATCACTGCTGATGTCATGCCGGTAGCTGAAAAGGCAGAAACGACAACAGGAAGCAAGGGGAGGGAAGGGAGAGAGAAGAGGAAATCATTGCCTTTAAGAACTACACAAAAAGCAGGAAGAGAAAAGCAAGTTTCAGAAGGCATGCACACTCTCAGGGAAAAGGTTGTCCACCACCCAATGCAAGGACATCAAGGAGGTGGCTACCCACCAACTGGGCTGAAAGACTGCTCGCCTCGCCCTGGCATAAGGAAAGACTGGCCTCAAAGCACTGCCCTTCTTTGCTCAGAAGCACTTATTCTCAAAGGAACAGAAGGGGCTCATAAGAGAAGTAAAATAAGAGAAATGATAATCATTTTGCTAAAGAGGAAGCAGACAGTCATTGAATTAAAGTGACATGGACCTTTTTAACTCTAAGTTAGACATCAGCTTGCTGTCATCCACCAGCAGAGCTTAGCTACACAACAGCAGGCTTTGAGTCTGGGCATCATGTAGGCAGGCCATAACTAAGGTTCCCTCTCACACCCACTCAAGTCTTTGAACCATTTTCTTATTTAAGTCTCATTGCTTAAACACAGCATGTCACAAAACCATGAAGTCAAGTCAGACTTTAGAATTTAAATTACCACTGCTTCTGTTTGAGAGTTACCCCAGGAGGAAAGCCATGATAATTAGCAAGACTAAAGGTAAGTCACTTTTAAAGCCATGGTTTCAGGTGGTTAAAAAATAAAGTGAAGCCTGATACCTCACTCTACAAGCAGAATTTCAAGCGCTGCAAGAACTTTTCAAAGCACCAAAACAATTTAGGATTAGCAAAGTCCCTTTACACGATGCAGGCACCTTGGACAGTCTGACCTCTTCCTCTTCTGGGAACAAATCCTGAAGCCATTACCATTAACCATGAAACGATCATGGTTATATGCTTGCAATTTCAGGTCCCAGTTAATCTTTTAGAGCATAGTAGAGTTTTGCTCTAGAGTAGAGAAGTCCTTAAGATCAGATTTTTTTTATTCCCATTAAGGATTAAGTGTTTCTCATCCTTTCACTTCCACAAAAGAAAAAAACTTACCCAGTGGCCCGAAAGTACAAGAACTCATATTACTTGATGCAGAACTATTATTCTGTTCACCCTGTGCCTTCAGAGGAAATGTAAAAAAAAAACAAAAAAACAAACATGGATCAGAGAGAAGCTTTGCAGTTTTACAGAAAGAGACTGAATTTTTCCTGTGTTCCTATAGTGGCTAGACATGAAATTTATTTACTACTCTAAATACTGTCATTTTTATCTACAAATCTCTTGAAGTCTATTTTTCCAAGAGAGTCACATGTCTTATCATAGACTAGTGTTAAGTATTCAGACCAAAGAACACTATACCAGATGCCTCAGACAAGTTTAACATACCAGTTTGTTCTGCCCCAGGTGTTCCGAGTTGGGCTCACTGAAGTTTGGCACTTCTGAGTATACCATGCAGAATCTGAGGAGAAATTAAGATTATGAGGAAGCTTTAAAGTCATTTTTAACAAAAGAGTTCTTAACTCCACAGCTCAAGAGCATATATTCTGGAATATCCCACTACCAAGAAGTCACTAATCCAGATTCCAGTTCTTTGGAGATTATCTATAGGTATTAAAAGGCTTTGTTAGCTTTTAGATCCCTTCAGTCTTGGGGGTGAAGCTGACACTTCTTCCTGGTGAGGGTTCAGTCAAGCAGGCATTTACCCTAGGAAGGAAAATGGCTGAAAGAATAGAGAAGTGAAGGGCTCTCCTTCCCCTCTTTCACCTGCACAATCTTGTCCAGCACCAACTCACAAGGTCACCTGAGGCCCAGAGTCACCCAGCCTGCTCCCAGACTGGGGCTGCATTAGATCCCTAGGGAAAACTGAAATACGCTCCCATGCTATAGAGTGCCTCATTAACATAACAGCACAGAGGAGTCCAAAACAGGGAATGAAATTCAAGGCATCCTTTTCCATTTAAGGGGACTCTTAAAGAACAAGCCCACTGACTAACCACATTAAGGCAGAGAGGAAGAAAGATTTGTATCATGAAACAGCCTGGACTCATTAAGCAAAAATGCAGCTCCCACTCCCTGCTGTAAGGGAGGATCTAGATGAGGACTCACCTCAATCCAACCTGTTGGAGAGTAAACCCACTGCATGACACTTCTGAGGCAATGACTTAGCAAAGAAAATCTGCAAGGCATTACTCTCAAAATCCAGCTGAGCATGAAGCATTTTTGAGCCATCCAAGAAGAGATGGCCACCCCACAGACCTACTCCCCCGACTACAATGGTTTTTGCCACATTGTCACAGTGGAAGTTCTTTTCTGGTTTTCCTATTGCTTGTGAAGTGCATTACTGAAGGTTTGTTCCAACTCTTCCTTACTAAGGGTCACCTCCTCACTTTGTGGACAGTTTAAAGAAGGTTTTAAGAGGCTTGCTCCTGTTTAGATAACATTCATCCAGGTTCCATCCACCTTCCTTCTTTGCACTGTTCCTCTCAAGCATGATACACACAGGGCTTCCACCAAAATAAAGGAGTTGTTCAAACTGAGTCATCAATGCAGATTAAGGCCCTTGTCATTTTATACACTTTCCCCCCTCTAGGAAAAACCCAGGTCTGTGTCATGATGGAGGCTATTTATCCATATACACACTTAGAAAGGTCCCTCCCAAGTGGGCTGGAGCTCATTACCAGCGCAAAGTGTGTACAATGCAGTTGCCTGTACTGTATCTATCCATGACCAATCAAGACATTTTTGGTGCCCTAACTTCTATTTAGGAAGAGCCATCATATCTTATACTTACCACAATGCTCTGATGAGGATAGGACATACCACAAGTACAATCACGCAATACTTACTCCCCAATTTTATGCAGCTCGCCTCCTCGTCCTGTGTAAAGTGTCAGGCATCCTTTCCACAGAGATGCATACCTGGCCAAAAAGGACAGACAAAGCAGTCTTCCTTAGTTAACGAGAAATATTACTGCTGCAAGAGACTGAAGAAACATGCTGTCTTCAAGGATTAAAAAGTATTCCATATCAGTGTGAATGGTCAAACAAAAAAACTCACAGATCCCAAGTGTGTTCTACACACTTTTTACTGCACTAGAAGTTTACAGATCCCCATTTTTTATACTTCTAGCAAAAAGTATTGGAAGCTATGTTAACTCATCTGGGAATTCCAGGAAAACAGCCAATTACTTTGAGATTTGACACTCCTTCCCTGGCTGGAACAGCCCTTTTGGCAAAATGCCTTTCTTCTGCAGGAACAGTCAAGAGCAATATCCATGTTACCACTCACTGACAACTCATTTCTGCAGCCTTCTACACTTTTGGCAGGAGCTAGAAAGAAGCCAGGAAAAATTACCCTTGCTCATTGGAGAATATACACATTCAGCAGCATTATCTATATGAGAAAGTGTTTAATTTTTAGTATAGGTCTTTACTAGATTCTCTTTTAAAAAAGGCCTCAGCAAAATTTGACGGTCATGTTCTAAGTGACATGCAGCAATGTAATGAAATCATTTTTGAACTGGGGAAACAGTCACTTATGAGGCAGTCCATGACTGCGCTCTGCTTTTTTTTTTTTATAGTGGCACTTGACTTCAGGCACTGGAATCTGAGTTAGGCAAAACCTCTAGTAGAGTTGTTCCTTTCAATGAGGAGCACAACGTATGTGAAGAAAATGTTACAAAAAATGCAGATCAGAAACCCAGGTGCAGCACAAGGAAGCTAACAGGAACAAGAGGTGCTGGTCTTCCAGCTAAGGAAGAAGGCCCACCAATTGCACTCCCAGAAGTCACAGATAATCTGGACAAGTCACCACTTCCTTATGCTCCAGGTCTATCTCTGGAAGCAGATAACCAGCATTCCTCCTCCCCTTTCCTTATCTACTGTGAACGGTCCTGCCTTACATAGAGCCCAGAACAGACAGGCACCAGGGAGGACTCAGGTCTGCTAAACAGGATTACAATGACAACCTTTTCTGCATTTCAGCACATATACTACAGTATCTACAGTTATAGTGGCTTTACCATCTCAGGAGTTATCCACCTAGAAGCAGCATCAATGCGCTTCACTTAATACTGCCACCTTTTACTTTAAAGAAGATCCCATCTATGCCTAACTTTAATATCCAGCTAGTTGGACAGTCTTGTTGCAGAGTGCAAAGCAAAACCACCACCAGCAGGCAAAAGAAATAAACCAAAGATACATTTACTGGGATGAGACCCAGTAAATCACAGGATTGAGAACCTCATAGAAATCCAGCACAGTTACCCCACTTACACAAATGTCTGTTCCTTTGCCCCAAAAGGGTACTGATTGTAAAACATTAAACTCAAGAACTTGTATTTAGAAATATTAACAGCAGCAACTTTCTGTAAATGAATGAATCGGCCAATCACACAAATACACAACAGTGTCTGCTTCTGAAGAGGAACACATCCAGATCTTGAAATTCAGCAGAAGGCAGGTCTGCACGTGGGGCCTAGCTAAGCTTTAGTTATTTACAACAGTGAGCATCCTGCACAGGAAAAAGGGTCAGGATTAGCCTACGTAGGTGAAATTTACCTATACAATGGCAGTGTCATGCACTCAGCTTAATCCTATTTAAGTATAAAATTGAAAAAGAAAATACTAGGACAGAAATAAGTTAGTGTTCAGAGAACCTTGTATGCCAGTGCGAGCGCATTCTTTAAGATGAGAGCCAAACTAGGATATATTTAGTTTCTGCCATTTTATTACACAGTCCTAGAGCAAGTATGCAATTCGTGTAAATGAGGGTGATTTAGCCATCCACAAATAATACTGATGCCAGTTCACAGCTCTGATTCATACAAGCCAAACAGTCTCACTTTTTCACATTAAGGAATGCACTGACCCTCCCAGCTGCTGTACTGAAATAACACAGCAGCTACAGTAAACCAGTCTCAGAACAGAGTATAGTAATACTGCTGAACAGTATCACTTTTAATTTGTTTCAGCGCCATCTGTGTGCAACGCTTCGTGTTGGCCCAATGCTCTGGTTTAATCCTATGCATTTCATCACCCCAGYGCTCCACGTGCTCTCCAGGCAGGCAGGATTCCCCAAAACCACCTCTGCTGAGGAGTCAATCTATTCTGTGGAAAACTACATTTGCATAGGTGGAAGCAGCTGTAGTTTTGGTGGCAGTGGTCATCCAATTTCATTCCAAACCCAGAAACTCAACTCAAAAAAACAAAGAACAACTAGTATAGCTCAGTTCTTAGCTCCATTGAATAAACTTTTACCTACTTTTTGATAAAGACAAATTAGAAGGACCTTTTATATACATTGCTGCTCCAGGCTCTCCTGGAGTGCTGGAGACCAAAATACTGGTATAATGGATTTCTAAATGCAACTTGACTGGTATAAAGAACCCAAATAAAAGTGACTGTCACTTTGCTGCTGACAATCTAAGCGACATGGAAAAGGATTTTTAAATTCCCTGTATTTTAAGCTAACATTATGTCTTCCTCACAGCCAAGAAACAGAGTAACGTTTTTTTAAAAACTAAAACAGCACTCCCTGAGATGAATTAATTTCACCTGACCAAAGTAATGTATTTTACAGCGTAGCACTAGCGTGAATTTCTACAGTGAATTTGGAAAGGTTCTTGTCATTTCTGTTAAATGCACTGCAATGAAAAGCAACTTTTCTGTGTTAGAAACATTAATCATTCTCTCCTTCCTTTAAGGGCTGACTACTAGAATAAAGAATTGCCTGTAAAAATAAGACCATGATCTCGATTTCCTCATTTGGCTTACAGATCAAGATGACTGTTGCATTTCTCCCCAGAACGAGTGTTTTCCCAGGGAGCTTTTTTTCAAGCCAGAATAAGCCTCTTAAATACCAGCTCATTACCAAAAAAAACCCCACCAAAACCCCCCAAACCCTGCTAGCGTGTATATTCGTGCCAGGCACGCCGCGGGGTGGGCTGGCAAGCGGCCTCGGGCGCCGCCGTGTCAGCCAGGCGCCGCGCGG